>NW_026611674.1:0-104500 GCF_023638135.1 Falco biarmicus | reverse complement strand
CAACACAGCCGTCTCTGCTCACCACCAGAGCCCGTCCCAGCCCACCACGGCCCGTCCCAGCCCACCACGGCCCTCCACAGCTCACTACAGCCCGTCCCCGCCCACCACAGCCCATCCCCGCCCACCACAGCCCGTCCCCGCCCACCACAGGCCACTACAGCACACCACAGCCTACCGCAGACCACCACAGCACGTCCCACCTCGTCACAGCTCGTACCAGCCCGACACAGCCCACCACAGCCCGTCTCAGCTCACCACAGCCTGTCCCAGCCCACCACGGCCCACCACAGCTCGTCCCAGCCAAATACAGTCCGTCCCAGCCCGTCCCAGCCCACCACACTCACCACAACTCGTCCCAGACCGTTACAGCACAGCACAGCCCATTCCAGCCCACCGCATCCCGTCCCAGCTCACTACAGCCCACCGCAGCCGGTCCCAGCCCACCACAGCCCACCGCAGCCGGTCCCAGCCCACCACAGCCCACCGCAGCCCGTCCCAGCCCACCACAGCCCATCCCAGCACACCACAGCACGTCCCAGCACTCCACAGCCCACCAGGGCCTGTCCCATCCCAACACGGCCCACCACAGCCCGTCTCAGTTCATCACAGTCCGTCCCAGCCAACCACAGCCCGTCCCAGCCCACCACAACCAACCACAGCCCGTCCCTGCCAACCACAGTCCGTCCCCGGCCCACCACAGCCCACCACGGCCCATCCCAGCCCATCACGGCACACCACAGCCCACCACGGCCCGTGCCGGCCCACCACGGCCCGTCCCAGCCCCCCATGGCTTTTCCCAGCTCGTCCCAGACCACCACAGCCCGTCCCAGCCCACCACATCAAGTACCAGCCCGTCCCAGCCCACCACGGCCCGTCCCAGCCCACCACGGCCCGTCCCAGCCCACCACGGCCCGTCGCAGCCCAACACGGCCCGTCCCAGCCCACCACGGCCTGTCACCACAGCCCACTACGGCCCGTCCAATTTCACCACAGCCCGTCTCAGCCCACCACGGACCACCACGGCCCATCTCAGCCCACCACAGCCTGTCCAAGCCCAGCACAGCCCTCCACAACCCTCCACAGCCCGTCCCAACCCTCCACAGCTCATCCCAGCCTACCACAGCCCGTCGCAGCCCAACACAGCTTATCCCAGCCCACCGCAGCCCGTCCCAGCCCACCGCAGCCCGTCCTAGCCCACCGAAACCCGTCCCAGCCCACCGCAACCCGTCCCAGCCCACAACAGCCCACCACAGGTCACCACAGCCTGTTTCAGCCCACCACGGCAAACCACGGCCCGTCCCAGCCCACCACGGCCCACCATGGCCCACCACAGCTCGTCCCAGATAAACACGGCGCACCACAGCCCACCACGGCCCGTCCCGGCCCACCACAGCCCATCACAGCCCACCACAGCCCACCACAGCCCGTTCCAGCCCACCACTGCCCGTCCCAGCCCACCACTGCCCGTCCCAGCCCGTCCCAACCCACCAAAGCCCGTCCCAGCACACCACAGCCCACCACAGCCCATCACAGCCCACCAGAGCCCGTCCCAGCTCACCACAGCCCACCACAGCCCGTCCCAGACCACAAGAGCTCGTCCCAGCCCACCACTAACCCACCAAAGCCCGTCCCCGCCCACCACAGCCCGTCCCAGCCAACCACAGCGCACCACAGCCCGTCCCAACCCACCAGAGCCCGTCCCAGCTTACCACAGCCCACCACAGCCCGTCACAGCCCGTCCCAGCCCACCAGAGGTCGTCCCAGCCCACCACAGCCCGTCCCAGCCCACCACAACCCACCACAGCCCTTCCCAGCCCGTCCCAGCCCACCACAGCCCGTCCCAGCCCACCACGGCCGCCGCAGACCATCAGAGCCCGTCCCAGCCCACCACAATCCCGTCCCAGCCCACTATAGCCCGTCCCAGCCCACCACAACCCGTTCTAGCTCACCACAACCCACCACAGCGCACCATAGCCCACCACAACCCACCACAGCACACCAGAGTCTGTCCCGGCCCACCAGAGCCTGTCCCAGCCCACCACAGCCCGTCCCAGCCCACTGCAGCCCGCCACGGCCCGTCCCAGCCCACCACAGCCCATTCCAGACCACCAGAGCCCTTCCCAGTTCACCACAGCATGTCCCAGCACACCACAGCCCACCACAGCCCATCCAATTTCACCACAGCCCGTCTCAGCTCACCACAACCCACCACAGCCCGTCCCAGCCCACGACAGCCCACCACAGCCCGTCGCAGCCCACCACAGCCCGTCTCAGCCCACCAGAGCCCGTCCCAGCTTACCACAGCCCACCACAGCCTGTCCCAGCCAGTCCGATCCCACCACAGCCCGTCCCAGCCCACCAGAGCTCGTCCCAGCCCACCACAACCCACCACAGCCTGTCCCAGCCCACCACAGCCGGACCCAGCCCGTCCCAGCCTACCACGGCCGCCGCAGACCACCAGAGCCCATCCCAGGCCACCACAGCCCGTCCCAGCACACCACAGCCCACCACAGCCCGTCTCAGCTCACCACAACCCACCACAGCCCACCACAGTGCACCAGAGCCTGTCCCGGCCCACCAGAGCCCGTCCCAGCCTACCACAGCCCGTCCCGGCCCACCAGATCCCATCCTAGTTGTGCCAGCTCACCACAACCCACCATAGCCCGTCTCAGCCCACCACAACCCGTCCTAGCCCACCACAGCCCGTCCCAGCTTACCAAAGCTCACCACAGCCCATCGCAGCCCACCACAACCCGTCCTAGCCCACCACAGCCCGTCCCCGCCCACCACAGCCCGTCCAAGGCCATCCCAGCCCACCACAGCCCGTCCCAGCCCACCACAACCCGTCCCAGCCTGTCCCAGCTCGTCCCAGCCCGTCCCAGACCACCAGAGCCCGTCCCAGCCAACCACAGGCCGTCACAGCCCATCCCAGCCCTCCACAAACCACCACAGCTCGTCCCAGCCCACCATAGCCCGTCTCAGCCCACCACAACCCGTCCTAGCCCACCACAGCCCGTCCCAGCTTACCAAAGCTCACCGCAGCCCGTCGCAGCCCACCACAACCCGTCCCAGCCCACCACAGCCCGTCCCCGCCCACCACAGCCCGTCCAAGGCCATCCCAGCCCACCACAGCCCGTCCCAGCCCACCACAACCCGTCCCAGCCCGTCCCAGCTCGTCCCAGCCCGTCCCAGACCACGAGAGCCCGTCGCAGCCCACCGCAGCCCACCACAGCCCGTCCCAGCCCAACCCATTCCACCACGGCCCGTCCCAGCCCACCGCAGCCCACCACAGCCCGTCCCAGCCCAACCCATTCCACCACGGCCCGTCCCAGCCCACCACGGCCCGTCCCAGCCCACCGCGGCCCGTCCCAGCCAACCGCGGCCCGTCCCAGGCCACCACGGCCCACCACAGCCTGTCCCAGGCCACCACAGCCCGTCCCTACTCACCGCAGCCCACCACAGCCCGTCCCAGCCCACCACGACCCGTCCCAGCTTACCACGGCCCGTCCCAGCCCACCACAGCTCGTCCCAGCCCACCATAGCCCGTCTCAGCCCACCACAACCCGTCCTAGCCCACCACAGCCCGTCCCAGCCCACCACAGCCCGTCCCAGCTCGTCCCAGATCACCACAGCCTCTCACAGCCCGTCACAGCCCATCACAGACCGTCACAGCCCGTCACGGCCCACCACAGCCCGTCCAAGCCCACCACAGCCTGTCCCATTCCACCACAGCCCGTCCCAGCCCACCACAGCCCACCACAGCACACCACAGCCCACCACAGCCCGTCCCAGCTCACCACAGCCCACCACAGCCCGTCCCAGCTCACCACAGCCCGTCACAGCCCGTGCCAGCCCGTCCCAGCCCACCACAGCCTGTCCCAGCCCATCACAGCTTGTCCCAGCCCGTCCCATTCCACCACACCGAGTCCCAGCCCACCACAGCCCGTCCCAGCACGTCCCAGCCCGTCCCAGCCCGTCCCAGCTCGTCCCAGCCCCTCCCAGACCACCAGAGCCCGTCACAGCCCATCCCACCTCTCCACAACCCACCACAGCTCGTCCCAGCCCACCATAGCCCGTCTCAGCCCACCACAACCCGTCCTAGCCCACCACAGCCCGTCCCAGCTTACCAAAGCTCACCGCAGCCCGTCGCAGCCCACCACAACCCGTCCCAGCCCACCACAGCCCGTCCCCACCCACCACAGCCCGTCCAAGGCCATCCCAGCCCACCACAGCCCGTCCCAGCCCACCACAACCCGTCCCAGCCCGTCCCAGCTCGTCCCAGATAACCAGAGCCCGTCGCAGCCCACCACAGGCCGTCACAGCCCATCCCAGCTCTCCACAACCCACCACAGCTCGTCCCAGCACACCACAGACCGTCCCAGCCCGTCCCCGCCCACCACAGCCCATCCCAGCCCACCGCAGCCCACCACAACCCATCCCAGCCCATCCCATTCCACCAAGGCCCGTCCCAACCCACCACAGCCCGTCCCAGCCCACCACAGACCACCACAGTTCATCCCAGCCCACCACAGTTCGTCCCAGCCCGCCACAGCCCGTCCCGGCCCACCACGGCCCGTCCCAGCTCACCATAGCCCGTCCCAGCCCACCACGGGCTGTCCCAGCCCACCACGGCCCGTCCCAGCTCACCACGGCCCGTCCCAGCCCGTCCCAGCCCTCGACAACCCGTCCCAGCCCACGAAAGCCCGTCCCAGCTTACCACATCCCGTCCCAGCTTACCACAGCCCATCACAGCCCACCACGGTCCACCACAGCCCGTCCCAGCCCACCACGGCCTCTAACAACCCACCACGGCCCGTCGCGGCCCACCACAGCCCGTCCCAGCCCACCACGGCCCGTCCCAGCCCACCACAGCCCACCACGCCCCGTCCCAGCCCACCACAGCCCGTCCCAGCCCACCACAGCCCGTCCCAGCCCACCACGGCCCGTCCCAGCCCTTCCCAGCCCACCACAGCCCGTCCCAACCCACCACAGCCCGTCCCAGCACACCACAGCCCGTCCCAGCCCGTCCCAGCCCGTCGCAGCCTGTCCCAGCCCGTCCCAGCCCGTCGCAGCCCACCACAGCCCACCACAGCCCATCCCAGCCCACCACAGCCCGCCCCAGCCCACCACAGCCCGCCCCAGCCCACCACAGCCCGTCCCAGCCCATCCCAGCCCACCCGGCCCGGCCCAACCCACCACGGCGCACTACAGCCCGTCCCAGCCCTCCACAGCCCACCGCAGCCCACTACAGCCCGTCCCAGCCCACCATAGCCCGTCCCAGCCCACCACAGCCCACCACAACCCGTCCCAGCCCGTCCCAGCTCATCCCAGCCCACCACAACGCACCACAGCTCGTCCCAGCACACCACAGCCTGTCCCAGCCCATCCCAGAACACCACAGCCCGTCCCAGCCCTTCCCAGCCCACCACAGCCCGACCCAGCTCACCACAGCCCGTCCCAGCCCACCAGAGCCCGTCCCGGCCCACCACAGCTTGTCCCAGCTCATCCCAGCCCACCACAGCCCATCACAGCCCGTCCCACCCCACCACATAAAGTACCAGCCCATAGAAGCCCACCAGAGTCCGTCCCAGCCTACCACGGCCCGTCCGAGCCCACCCCAGCCCACCAAAGCCCACCACAGCCCATCTCAGCTCACCACAACCCGTACCAGACCACCACAGCCCACCACAGCCGGTTACAGCTTATCACAGCCCATCCCAGCCCACCACAGCCCGTCCCAGATCACCACAGCCCGTCCCAGCCCACCACAGCCCGTCCCAGCCAACCACAGCCCGTCCCAGCCCACCGCAGACCACCATAGTTCATCCCAGCCCACCACAGTTCGTCCCAGCCCGCCACGGCCCGTCTAGGCCCACCACAGACCGTCCCAGCTCACCACAGCCTGTCCCAGCCCACCACGGCCCGTCCCAGCTTACCACGGCCCGTCCCAGCCCGTCCCAGCCCACGACAACCCGTCCCAGCTTACCACAGCCCATCACAGCCCACCACGGTCCACCACAGCCCACCACAGCCCGTCCCAGCCCACCACGGCCCATAACAATCCACCACGGCCCGTCGCGGCCCACCACGGCCCGTCCCAGCCTACTACGGCTCGTCCCAGCCCACCACAGCCTGTCCAAGCCCACCAGAGCCCGTCCCAGACCACCACAGCCCGTCCCAGCCCACCACAGGCCACCACAGCCCGTCCCAGCTCACCAGAGCCCGTCCCGGCCCACCAAAGCTTGTCCCAGCTCATACCAGCCGACCACAGCCCGTCCCAGCCCGTCCCAGCCCACCACATAAAGTACCAGCCCATAGAAGCCCACCACAGCCCGTCCCAGCCCACCACAGCCCGTCCCAGCCCACCACAGCCCGTCCCGGACCTACCAGAACCCGTCCCTGACCACCACAGCAGGTCCAAGCCCACCACAGCCCGTCCCAGCCCACCACAGCCTGTCCCAACCCACCAAAGCCCATTCCAGCCCTTCCCAACCCACCACAGCCGGTTTGAGACCACCAGAGCCCGTCCCAGCCCACCACAGCCCGTCCCGGACCTACCAGAACCCGTCCCTGACCACCACAGTTAGTCCCAGCCCGCCACAACCCGTCCCAGCCCACCACGGCCCGTCCCGGCACACCACGGCCCATCCCGGCCCACCACGGCCCGTCCCAGCCCACCACAGCCTGTCCCAGCCCACCACATCCCGTCCCTAGCCCTCCACAGACCGTCCCAGCCCACCACAGACCGTCCCAACCCACCACAGCCCACCACAGCCTGTCCCAGCCAAACACAGTCCGTCCCAGCCCGTCCCAGCCCACCACACTCACCACAACTCGTCCCAGCTCGTCCCAGCCCACCACAGTGCGTCCAAGTCCGGCCCAGCCCTCCACAGCCCACCAGAGCCTGTCCCGGCCCACCCCAGCCCATCACAGCCCGTCTCAGCTCATCACAGCTCGTCCCAGCCCACCACAGCCCATCCCAGCCCACCACAGCCCGTCCCAGCCCACCACAACCAACCACAGCCCGTCCCCTTCCCACCACAGCCTGTCCCAGCCCACCACAGCCCTTTCCAGCCCACCGCAGCCTGTCCCAGCCCACCATGGCACACCACAGCCCACCACAGCCCGTCCCAGCCCACCACAGCCCCCCATGGCTTACCACGGCTCACCACAGCCTGTCCCAGCCCATCACAGACCACCACAGCCCGTCCCAGCCCACCACAGGCCACCACAGCCCGTCCCAGCCCACCACAGCCCATCCCAGCCCACCAGAGCCCCTCCCGGCCCACCACAGCTTGTCCCAGCTCATCCCAGCCTACCACAGTCCGTCCCAGCCCACCACATAAAGTACCAGCCCATAGAAGCCCACCACAGCCCGTCCCAGCCCGTCCCAGCCCTCCACAGCCCGTCCCAGCCCGTCCCAGTTTACCACAGCCCGTCCCAGCCCACGAAAGCCTGTCCCAGCTTACCACATCCCGTCCCAGCTTACCACGTCCCGGCCCAGCCCACCACGGACCACCACAGCCCACCACAGCCTGTCCCAGCCCACCACAGCCCGTCCCAGCCCAGCACAGCCTGTCCCAGCCCACCAGAGCCCGTCCCCGCCAACCGCAGACCATCCCGGCCCACCACAGCCCGTCCCGGCTCACCGCAGCTCGTCCCGGCCCAACACGGCCCACCACAGCCCACTACAGCCCACCACAGCCTGTCTCAGCCCACCACGGCCCGTCCCAGCCCGTCCCAGCCCACCGCAGACCGTCCCCGCCCACCGCAGCCCGTCCCCGCCCACCGCAGCCCGTCCCCGCCCACCGCAGCCCGTCTCAGCCCAGCGCAGCCCGTCCCAGCCCACCAAAGCCCATCACAGCCCATCTCAGCTCACCACAACCTGTCCCAGACCACCACAGCCCACCACAGCCGGTTACAGCTTATCACAGCCCGTCCCAGCCCACCACATGAAGTACCAACCCACCACAGCCCGTCCCCGCCCACCGCAGCCCGTCCCGGCCCACCGCAGCCCGTCCCGGCCCACCACAGCCTGTCCCGGCCCACCACAGCTCGTCCCGGCCCAACACGGCCCACCACAGCCCACTACGGCCCACCACAGCCTGTCCCAGCCCACCACGGTGCGTCCCAGCCCGTCCCAGCCCACCGCAGACCGTCCCCGCCCACCGCAGCACGTCCCCGCCCACCGCAGCCCGTCCCCGCCCACCGCAGCCCGTCCCCGCCCACTGCAGACCGTCCCAGCCCGCCACGGCGCATCCCAGCCCACCACGGCCCGTCCCAGCCCACCACGGCGCATCCCAGCCCACCACGGCCCGTCGCAGCCCACCACGGCCCGTCGCAGCCCACCACGGCCCGTCGCAGCACACCACGGCCCGTCCCAGCCCACCACAGACCGTCGCAGCCCACCACGGCCCGTCCCAGCCCACCACGGCCCATCCCAGCCCACCACGGCCCGTCCCAGCCCACCAAAGCCCGTCCCAGCCCACCAAAGCCCGTCCCAGCCCCCTATAGCCCACCACAGCCCATCCCTGTCCTACCACAGCCTGTCCCAGCACACCACAGCCCGCTCCAGCCCGTCCCAGCCCACCGCAGACCGTCCCAGACCACCGCAGACCGTCCCAGCCCACCACAGCCCGTCCCGGCTCACCACAGCTCGTCCCGGCCCAACACGGTCCACCACAGCCCACTACGGCCCACCACAGCCTGTCCCAGCCCACCACGGCCCGTCCCAGCCCACCACGGCCCGTCCCAGCCCACCATGGCGCATCCCAGCCCACCACGGCCCGTCCCAGCCCACCACGGCCCGTCCCAGCCTACCACGGCGCATCCCAGCCCACCACGGCCCGTCCCAGCCCACCACGGCCCGTCCCAGCCCACCACGGCCCGTCGCAGCCCACCACGGCCCGTCACAGCCCACCAAAGCCCACCACGGTCCGTCCCAGCCCACCACAGCCCACCACGGCCCGTCCCAGCCCACCACAGCCCGTCCCAGCCACCAGAGCCTGTCCCAGCCTATTTCAGCCCACCACGGCCCGCCATGGCCCACTACGGCCCACCACGGCCAACGACGGCCCGCCACAACCCGCCACAGACTGTCCCGGCCTGCCAAAGCCCATCCCAGCCTGCCACAGCCCGACCCAGCCCACCACAGCCTGTCACAGCCCACCACAGCTCGTCCCGGCCCACCACAGCCCTTCCCTGACCACAACAGCCCATCCCAGCCCACCACAACCCACTACAGCCCATCACAGCCCACCACAGCCCGTCCCAGCCCACCACAGCCAACCACAGCCCGTCCCAGCCCGGCATAGCCCGACCCAGCCCGGTACAGTACACCACAGCCCGTCCCAGCCCACCACAGCCCGTCCCAGTCCACCACAGCCCGCCCAAGCCCACCACAGCCCGTCCCAGCCCACCACAGCCCGTGCCAGCCCACCACAGCCCACCACAGACCGTCCCAACCCACCACAGCCCGTCTAAGCTCACCAGAACCCACCACAGCCCACCACAGCTCGTCCCAGCCCATCCCAGCCCGTCCCAGCACACCACAGCCCACAACAGCCCACCACAGCCCACCACAGCCCGTCACAGCCCACCACAGCCTGTCACAGGCCACCACAGCCCACCACAGTCCACCACAGCCCGTCCCAGCTCACCACAGCCCGTCCCAGCCCACCACAGCCAGTCCCAGCTCGTCCCAGCCAACCACAGCCCGTCCCAGCCCACCACAGCCCGTACCAGCCCACCACATCAAGTACCAGTCCGTCCCAGCCCACCACGGGCCGTCCCAGCCCACCACGACCCGTCTCCGCTCACCACAGCCCGTACCAGCCTGTCTCAGCCTACAACAGCCCGTCCCCGCCCACCGCAGCCCGTCCCCGCCCACCGCAGACTGTCCCAGCCCACCACGGCGCATCACAGCCCATCTCAGCTCACCACAACCTGTCCCAGACCACCACAGCCCACCACAGCTGGTTACAGCTTATCACAGCCCGTCCCAGCCCACCACATGAAGTACCAACCCACCACAGCCCGTCCCCGCCCACCGCAGCCCGTCCCCGCCCACCGCAGCCCGTCCCCGCCCACCGCAGCCCGTCCCGGTTCACCGCAGCTCGTCCCGGCCCAACACGGCCCACCACAGCCCACTACGGCCCACCACAGCCTGTCCCAGCCCACCACGGCCCGTCCCAGCCCCTCCCAGCCCACCGCAGACCGTCCCCGCCCACCGTAGCCCGTCCCCGCCCACCGCAGCCCGTCCCAGCCCACCGCAGACCGTCCCAGCCCACCGCAGACCGTCCCAGCCCACCACAGCCCGTCCTGGCTCACCACAGCTCGTCCCGGCCCAACACGGTCCACCACAACCCACTACGGCCCACCACAGCCCGTCCCAGCCCACCACGGCCCGTCCCAGCCCACCACGGCCCGTCCCGGCCCACCTGTGTTAGGAACAGTATCTCACCTTCTTGATTTTGGCACCTCCTTTCGCTATGATGTTCTTGTGGAACTGTTTGCAGATGGGGACAGAAATAGAAAAGCTGTTTTCAACCTAAGGGAGAAAGGAAGGGAGACATGAAGTTTACACTGTCGTGGCAAGGGAGGCCCGACTTCAGGAGCTCTGATAAACGAGCTTTTGAAAACAGGCTTAGACCCAAGGAAGTTCTCTATACGAGGGACTTTTGTAAAACTAAACAAAGGCAAGGACGTTCCCCTATAGCCTTCCCATAACAGGTACTACCCCCTGCCTCCATTCAGCCAAAACAGCGCCGACAGCTCCCTCCTCTTGAGGTGTTTTAGCTCTACCCAAGCCAGTAGAGCTCTGCTTTGCCCCAGGGTTATCCAGGCACGTAGGAGGGAAGAGCAGGCAGACCTCCTTACCAGGTCTGCCACCATCTTTTCCATCGCAGCCCACCACAGCCCGTCTCAGCTCACCACAGCCCTTCCCAGCCCACCACACCCACCACAGCCCGTCCCAGCCCACCACAGCCAGTCTTAGCCCGACCCAGCCCCCCACAGCCCGTCCCAACCCACCACGGCTCACCACAGCCCGTCCCAGCCCACCACAATTCGTCCCAGTGCACCACAGCGCGTCCAGCCCACCACAGCCCATCCCGGCACACCACAGCCCATCCCGTCCCACCACAGCCCGTCCCGTCCCACCACAGCCCGTCCCGTCCCACCACAGCCCGTCCCGTCCCACCACAGCCCGTCCCGTCCCGTCCCACCACAGCCCGTCCCGTCCCATCCCAGAACAGCCCGTCCCGTCCCAGCCCACCACAACCCGTCCCGTCCCTTCCCAGCACAGCCCGTCCCAGCCTGTCCCGTCCCGTCCCAGCCCATCCCGTCCCAGCCCACCACAGCCCGTCCCAGCCCACCACGGCCCATCACGGCCCATCCCAACCCTCCACAGCCCGTCCCAGCACACCACAGCCCGCCTCAACCCGCCCCAGCCCACCAAAGTTCACCACAGCCCGTCCCAGCCCACCACAGCACACCACAGCCCGTCCAAGCCCGTCCCCGCCCACCACAGCCCGACTCAAGCTCACCAGAACCCACCACATCCCACCACAGCCCAACACGGCCCGTCCCAGCCCACCACTGCCCACCACAGCCCACCACAGTTCACCACGGCCCATCCCAGCCCACCACAGCCCGTCCCAGCCCACCACAGTCTGTCCCAGCCCGTCCCAGCCCACCACAGCCCGTCCCAGCCCACCACAGCCCGTCCCGTCCCGTCACAGCCCACCACAGCCCGTCCCAGCCCACCACAGCCCGTCCCAGCCCACCGCGACCCGTCCCAGACCACCACAGCCCGTCTTAGCCCGACCCAGCCCCCCACAGCCCGTCCCAACCCACCACAGTTCACCATGGCCCGTCCCAGCCCACAACGGCCCACCACGGCTCACCACAGCCCGTCCCAGCCCACCACAATTCGTCCCAGTGCACCACAGCGCGTCCCAGCCCACCACAGCCCGTCCCGGCACACCACAGCCCATCCCGTCACACCACAGCCCGTCCCGTCCCACCACAGCCCGTCCCGTCCCACCACAGCCCGTCCCGTCCCACCACAGCCCGTCCCGGCCCACCACAGCCCGTCCCGGCCCACCACAGCCCGTCCCGGCCAACCACAGCCCGTCTCAGCACACCACAGCCCACCACAGCCCGTCCCAGTCCACCACACACCGTCCCAGCCCACCACAGGCCACTACAGCACACCACAGGCTACCGTAGACCACCACAGCCCGTCCCAGCCCACCACAGCCCGTCCCAGCCCACCACAGCCCGTCCCAGCCTGCCACAGCCCGTCCCAGCCCGCCACAGCACAATACAGCCCACCACAGCCCAATACAGCCCACCACAGCCCGTCTCAGCTCACCACAACCCACCACAGCCCGTCCAAGCCCAACACAGCCCATTACAGCTTACCACAGCCCGTCCCAGCCAAACAGACCCCGTTCTAGCCCACCAGAGCCCACCAAAGCCCGTCCCCGCCCACCACAGCCCGTCCCAGCACACCACAGCCTACAACAGCACGTCCCGGCCCACCAAAGCCCGTCCCAGCCCACTACGGTCCACCACGGCCCGTCCAGGCCCATCACCGCCCGTCCCGGCCCACCATGATCCGTCCCGGCCCACCGCGGCCCACCTCAGCCCACCACTGCCCGTCCCAGCCCACCACTGCCCGTCCCAGCCCACCACAGCCCGTCCCAGCCCGTCTCAGCTCGTCCCAGCCCACCACAGGCCTTCCCAGCCCCTCCCAGACCCCCAGAGCCGGCCCAGCCCGTTTCAGCCCGTCCCAGACCGTCTCAGCTCACCACACCCCACCACAGCCCATCCCAGCCCACCACGGCCTGTTCCAGGCCACCAAAGCCCGTCCAAGTCCACCAGAGCCCGTCCCAACCTACCACAGCTTGTCCCGGCCCACCATAGCCCATCCCGTCCCACCACAGCCCGTCCCGGCCCACCAGAGCCTGTCTCAGCACACCACAGCCCGTCCTGGCTCACCACAGCCCGTCCCGTCCAACCACAGCCCGTCCCAGCCCACCACAGCCTGTCCCGTCCCACCACAGCCCACCACAGCCCGTCCCAGCCCACGACAGCCTATCCCAGCACACCACAGCCTACCACAGCACGTCCCGGCCCACCAGAGCCAGTCCCAGCCCACCACAGCCCATCCCAGCCAACCACAGGCCGTCCCAGCCCACCACAGCCCGTCCCAGCCCTTCCCAGCACACCACAGCACGTCCCAGCCCACCACAGCGCATCCCAGCCCACCACAGCCCGTTTCAGCCCACCACAGCCCACCACAGCTTGTCCCAGCCCACCAGAGCCCGTCCCAGCCCACCACAGCCCGTCCCAGCCCACCAGAGCCCACCACAGCTTGTCCCAGCCCACCACAGTCCGTCCCAGCCCACCACAGCCCGTCCAAGGACACCACAGTCCGTCCCAGCCCACCAGAGCCCGTCCCAGCCCACCACAGCCCACCACAGCCCGTCCCAGCCCACCACAGCTCGTCCCAGCCCACCACAGCCCACCAAAGCCCGTTCCCGCTCACCACACCCCGTCCCCGCCCACCACACCCCATCCCTGCCCACCACAGCCCATCCCCGCCCACCACAGCCCGTCCCTGCCCACCACAACTTGTCCCCACCCACTACGGCCCTTCCCGGCCCACCACGGCCCGTCCCAGCCAACCAAGACCGGTCCCGGCCCACCACGGCACGTCCCAACCCACCACGGCCCAGCCCAGCCCACCACAACCCACCACAGCCCATTACAGCTTACCACAGCCCCTCCCAACCCACCACAGCCTGTTCCAGCCCATCACAGACCGTGCCCGCCCACCACAGCAGATCCAAGCCCGTCCCAGCCCACCACAACCCGTCACTGCCCACCACAGCCCGTCCAAGGCGTCCCAGCCCGTCCCAGCCCATCTCAGCCCGTCCCAGCCAACCAGAACTCGTCCCAGCCCACCACAGCTCGTCCCAGCCCACCACAGCCCGTCCCAGCCCACCAAAGCCCGTTCCAGCCCACCACAGCCCACCAAAGCCCATCCCCGCCCACCAAAGCCCGTCCCCGCCCACCACAACCCGTCACCGCCCACCACAACCCGTCCAAGGCGTCCCAGCCCGTCCAAGCCCATGTCAGCCCGTCCCAGCCCACCACAACTCGTCCCAGCCCACCACAGCCCGTCCCAGCCTGTCCCAGCCCACCACAGCCCGTCCCAGCCTGTCCCAGCCCACCACAGCCCGTCCCAGTCCATTGCGGCCCACCACATCCCGTCCCAGCCCGTCCCATCCCACCATAGACCACCACAGCTCGTCCCAGCCCACCACAGCCCACCACAGCCCGTCCCGGCCCACCACAGCCCGTCTCAGCCCCATCCAGCTCACCACAGCCCGTCCCAGCTCACCACATCCCGTCATAGCCCCCCACAGCCCATCCCAGCCCACCACAGCTCACCACCGTTCACCACGGCCGGTCCCAGCCCACAACAGCCCACCGCGGCCCACCACAGCTCGTCCCAGCCCACCACGGCCCGTCCCAGCCCACCACGGCCCGTCCCAGTTAGAGCCAGCCAATACCAGCCCACCACAGCCCGTGCCAGCCTGTCCCAGCCCACCACAGCCCTTCCCAGCCCACCACAGCCAGTCCCAGCCCACCACAGCCCACCACAGCCCGTCCTATCCCACCAGAGCCCACCACAGCTTGTCCCAGACCACCACAGCCCGTCCCAGCCCACCACAGCTCACCACAGCCCGTCCCAGCCCAGCACAGCCTGTCCCAGCCCAGCACAGCCCACCACAGCCCACCACGGCCACCCACAGCCCACCACGGCCACCCACAGCCCACCACGGCCACCCACAGCCCCTTCCAGACCAACACAGCATGTCCCAGCCCTCCACAGCCCGCCACAGACCATCTCAGCCCACCACAGCCCGTCCCAGCCCACCACAGCCCGTCCCAGCCCACCACAGCGCGTCCCAGCCCACCACAGCCCATCCCAGCCCACCACAGCCCGTCCCAGCCCACCACAGCCCGTCCCAGCACACCTCAGCCTACAACAGCATGTCCCGGCCCACCAAAGCCCGTCCCAGCCCACTACGGTCCACCACGGCCCGTCCAGGCCCATCACCGCCTGTCCCGGCCCACCATGGTCCGTCCCGGCCCACCACAGCCCATCCCAGCACACCACAGCCCGTCCCACCACGGTCCAGCCCACCACAGCCCGTCCCAGCACACCACAGCCCGTCCCAGCCCGTCCCAGCACACCACAGCCTGTCCAAGCCCACCACAGCCCGTCCCAGCCCACCACAGCCCGTCCCAGCCCACCACAGCTCGTCCCAGCACACCACAGCCCGTCCCAGCCCACCAGAGCCCGTCCCAGCCTGTCCCGGCCCACCACAGCCCATCCCAGCCCGTCCCAACCAATCCCAGCTCATCCCAGCCCGTCCCAGCTAACCACAACCAGTCCCAGCCCACCACAGCCCTTTACAGCTTACCACAGCCCGTCCCAGCTCACCACAGCCCGTCCCAGCCTGTCCCAGCCCACCACAGCCCGTCCCCGCCCACCACGGCCCGTCCCAGCCCACCACGGCCCACCACAGCCCACCACAGTTCACCACGGGCCATCTCAGACCACCATGACCTGTCCCAGCCCACCACGGCCCACCACAGCCCATCCCTTCCCATAGCGGCTCAAAACGGCCCACCACGGCCCACCACAGCCCACCACAGTTCACCACGGGCCATCTCAGACCACCATGACCTGTCCCAGCCCACCACGGCCCACCACAGCCCATCCCTTCCCATACCGGCTCAAAACGGCCCACCACGGCCCACCACAGCCCACCACGGTTCACCACGGCCCGTCCCAGCCCACCACGCCCCACCACAGACCATCCCAGTCCACCACACACCGTCCCAGCATGTCCCAGCCTGTCCCAAACCACCACAGCCTGTTCCAGACCACCACAGCCCGTCCCAGCCCACCACAGCCCGTCCCCGCCCACCATAGCCCGTCCCAGCACGCCACAGCCCGTCCCAGCCCACCACAGCACGTCCCAGCCCACCACAGCCCATCCCAGCCCACCACAGCCCGTCCCAGCCCACCACAGCCCGTCCCAGCACACCTCAGCCTACAACAGCATGTCCCGGCCCACCAAAGCCCGTCCCAGCCCACTACGGTCCACCACGGCCCGTCCAGGCCCATCACCGCCCGTCCCGGCCCACCATGGTCCGTCCCGGCCCACCACAGCCCATCCCAGCACACCACAGCCCGTCCCACCACGGTCCAGCCCACCACAGCCCGTCCCAGCACACCACAGCCCGTCCCAGCCCGTCCCAGCACACCACAGCCCGTCCAAGCCCACCACAGCCCGTCCCAGCCCACCACAGCCCGTCCCAGCCCACCACAGCTCGTCCCAGCACACCACAGCCCGTCCCAGCCCACCAGAGCCCGTCCCAGCCCGTCCCGGCCCACCACAGCCCATCCCAGCCTGTCCCAACCAATCCCAGCTCATCCCAGCCCGTCCCAGCTAACCACAACCAGTCCCAGCCCACCACAGCCCTTTACAGCTTACCACAGCCCGTCCCAGCTCACCACAGCCCGTTCCAGCCCACCACAGCCCACCACAGCCCGTCCCCGCCCACCACGGCCCGTCCCAGCCCACCACGGCCCACCACAGCCCACCACAGTTCACCACGGGCCATCTCAGACCACCATGACCTGTCCCAGCCCACCACGGCCCACCACAGCCCATCCCTTCCCATAGCGGCTCAAAACGGCCCACCACGGCCCACCACAGCCCACCACAGTTCACCACGGGCCATCTCAGACCACCATGACCTGTCCCAGCCCACCACGGCCCACCACAGCCCATCCCTTCCCATACCGGCTCAAAACGGCCCACCACGGCCCACCACAGCCCACTACGGTTCACCACGGCCCGTCCCAGCCCACCACGCCCCACCACAGACCATCCCAGTCCACCACACACCGTCCCAGCATGTCCCAGCCTGTCCCAAACCACCACAGCCTGTTCCAGACCACCACAGCCCGTCCCAGCCCACCACAGCCCGTCCCCGCCCACCATAGCCCGTGCCAGCCCACCACAGCCCGTCCCAGCCCACCACAGCCCGTCCCAGCTCGTTCCAGACCACCAGAACTCGTCTCAGCCCACCACAGCCCACCACAGCCCGTCTCAAGCTCAGCAAAACCCACCACAGCCCGTCCCAGCCCGTCCCAGCCCACCACAGCCCGTCTCAAGCTCACCAGAATCCACCACAGCCTGTCCCAGACCACCACGGCCCACCACAGCCCACCATGGCCCGTCCCAGCCCACCATGGCCCACCACAGCGAACCACGGCCCAGCAAAGATCACCACAGCCCGTCCCAGCACACCACTGCCCGTCCCAGCCCACCACTGCCCGTCCCGGCCCACCACTGCCCGTCCCGGCCGGTCCCGGCACACCAAGGCCCACCACGGCCCGTCGCGGCACACCACGGCCCGTCCCAGCCCACCACGGCCCGACCGAGCCCACCACAGCCCGACCGAGCCCACCACAGCCCGTCCCAGCTCACCACAGCCCGTCCCAGCCCACCACAGCCCACCAGAGCCCGTCTCAGCTCACAACAGCCTGTCCCAGCCCACCACAACCCACCACAGCCAAACACGGCCCACCACAGTCCGTCCCAGCACACCACAGCCCGTCCCAGCCCACCACAGGCCACTACAGCACACCACAGCCTACCGCAGACCGCCACTGCCTGTCCCAGCCCACCACAGCCCGTCCCAGCCCACCACAGCTTGTCCCAGCCCACCACAGCCCGCCACAGCCCGTCCCAGCCCACCACAGCCCACCACGGCCCGTCCCGGCACTCCACGGCCCGTCCCAGCCCACCACAGTCCGTCCCGGCCCACCACAGCCCATCCCAGCCCGTCCCAACCAATCCCAGCTCATCCCAGCCCGTCCCAGCTAACCACAACCAGTCCCAGCCCACCACAGCCCGTTACAGCTTACCACAGCCCGTCCCAGCTCACCACAGCCCGTGCCAGCCCACCACAGCCCACCACAGACCGTCCCCGCCCACCACAGCTCCTCCCAGCCGAACACAGCCAGTCTCCGCCCACCATAGCTCGTCCCAGCCAGCCCTAGCCCGTCCCAGCACACCACAGCCCGTCCCAGCCCACCACAGCCCGTCACCGCCCACCACAGCCCGTCACCGCCCACCACAGCCCGTCACCGCCCACCACAGCCCTTCCCAGCTGGTCCCAGCCCACCACAGCCCGTCATTGCCCACCACAGCCCGTCACCGCCCACCACAGCCCGTCCCCGCCCACCGCAGCCCGTCCCCGCAAACCACAGCTTGTCCCAGCCCACCACAGCCCGTCCCAGCCCAACCACAGCTCGTTCCAGACCACCAGAGCCCACGACAGCCCACCACAGAATGTCCCAGGCCACCACAGCCTATCTCAGCCTATCCCAGCCTGTCCCAGGCCGTCCCCGCCTGTCCCAGCCCACCACAGACCAGCACAGCCTTTCCCAGCACACCACAGCCCGTCCCAGCCCACCACAGCCCACCAGAGCCCGTCCCAGCCCACCACAGCCCGTCCCAGCCCGTCCCAGCTTATCCCAGCCCGTCGCAGCCCACCACAGCCCGTCCAAGCACTACCACAGACCGTCCCAGTCCACCACAGACCGTCCCAACTTGTCCCAGCCTGTCCCAGCCCATCACAGCCCGTTCCAGCCCACCACAGCCCACCACAGCCCTTCCCAGCCCGTCCCAGCCCACCACAGCCCATCACCGTCCACCACAGCCCTTCCCAGTCCATGCCAGCACGTCGCAGCCCACCACGGCCCGTCCCAGCCCGTCCGAGCCCACCACAGCCTGTCCCAGACCACCAGAGCTCGTCCCAGCCTGTCCCAGCCCACCACAGCCCGTCTCAAGCTCACCAGAACCCACCACAGCCCACCATAGCCCGTACCAGACCACCACGGCCCACCACAGATAACCACGGCCCGAACCAGCCCACCACGGCCCACCACAGCGAACCACGGCCCACCACAGCCCACCACGGCCCGTCCCAGCCCACCACGGCCCGTCCCAGCCCACCACGCCCACCACAGCCCACCCCTTCCCATCCCGGCCCAAAACGGCCCAACACGGCCCACCACGGCTCACCACGGCCCGTCCCCGCCCACCACGGCCCACCACAGCCCGTCCCAGCCCACCACAGCCCATCCCAGCCAATCCCAGCTCATCCCAGCCCGTCCCAGCTAACCACAGCCCGTCCCAGCCCACCACAGCCCTCCACCGGTCACCACAGCCCACCACAGGTCACCACAGCCTGTTTCAGCCCACCACGGCAAACCACGGCCCGTCCCAGCCCACCACGGCCCGCCATGGCCCACCACAGCTCGTCCCAGATAAACATGGCGCACAACAGCCCACCACGGCCCGTCCCGGCCCACCACAGCCCGTCCCAGCACACCACAGCCCACCACAGCCCATCACAGCCCACCACAGCCCGTCCCAGCTTACCACAGCCCACCACAGCCCAGCCCAGCCCACCACAGACCGTCCCAGCCCCTCCCAGCCCGTCTCAGCCCACCACAGCCTGTCCCAGCCTCTCCCAGCTCGTCCAAGCCTGTCCCAGACCCCCAGAGCCCGTCGCAGCCCACCACAGCCCGTCACAGCCCGTCCCAGGTCTCCACAACCCACCGCAGCCCGTCCCAGCCCACCACTACCCCGTCCCAGCCCACCACGGCCCACGAAAGCCCACCACAGCCCACCACAGCCCATCCCAGCCCACCACAAGCCGTCTTAGCCCACCACAGACCTCCAGAGCCCGTCTCAGCTCACCACAGCCTATCCCAGCCCACCACGGCCCACCACAGCACACCACGGCCCACCGCAGCCTATCCCAACTTGTCCCAGCCCACCACGGCCCGTCGCAGCCCACCACGGCCCGTCCCAGCCCACCACGGCCCGTCCCAGCCCGTCCCAGCCCACGCCAGCCCGTCCCAGCCCACGCCAGCCCGTCCCAGCCCACCAGAGCCCACCAGAGCCCACCACAGCTCGTCCCAGCCCACCACAGCCCACAAGAGCTTGTCACAGACCACTACAGCACGTCCCAGCCCACCACAGCCCACTACGGCCCACCACAGCCCGTCCCAGCCCACCTCAGCCCGTCCCAGCCCACCATGACCTGTCCCAGCCCACCACAGCCCGTCCCAGCTCGTCCCAGACCACCACAGCCTCTCACAGCACACCACAGCCCGTAACAGCCCACCACAGCAAGTACCAGCCCGTCCCAGCCCACCACGGCCCGTCTCAGCCCACCACGGCCCGTCTCAGCTCACCACAACCCGTTCCAGACGACCACAGCCCGTCCCCGATGACCACAGCCCGTCCCAGCTCACCACAGCCCACCACAGCCCGTCCCAGCTCACCACATCCCGTCCCAGCCCACCAGAGCCCGACCCAGCCTGTTTCAGCCCACCACGGCTAACCACGGCCTGTCCCGGCCCACCACGGCCAACCACGGTCCACCATGGCCCACCAGAGCACACCACGGCCCACCACGGCCCTTCCCAGTCCACCACAGCCCACCACAGCCTGTCCCAGCCCACCACGGCCCGTCCCAGCCCACCACGGCCCGTCGCAGCCCACCACGGCCCGTCCCAGCCCACCACGGCCCGTCCCAGCCCACCACGGCCCATCACAGCCCACCACAGTTCACCACAGCCCGTCCTAGCCCAGCACGGCCCGTCCCAGCCCACCACGGACCACCACGGCCAATCTCAGCCCACCACAGCCTGTCCAAGCCCAGCACAGCCCTCCACAACCCTCCACAGCCCGTCCCAACCCTCCACAGCTCATCCCAGCCTACCACAGCCCGTCGCAGCCCAACACAGCTTATCCCAGCCCACCGCAGCCCGTCCCAGCCCACCGCAGCCCGTCCTAGCCCACCGAAACCCGTCCCAGCCCAACGCAACCCGTCCCAGCCCACCACAGGTCACCACAGCCCACCACCGGTCACCACAGCCCACCACCGGTCACCACAGCCCACCACAGGTCACCACAGCCCACCACAGGTCACCACAGCCTGTTTCAGCCCACCACGGAAACCACGGCCCGTCCCAGTCCACCACGGCCCGCCATGGCCCACCACAGCTCGTCCCAGATATACACGGCGCACCACAGCCCACCACGGCCCGTCCCGGCCCACCACAGCCCGTCCCAGCACACCACAGCCCACCACAGCCCATCACAGCCCACCACAGCCCGTCCCAGCTTACCACAGCCCACCACAGCCCAGCCCAGCCCACCAGAGCCCACCAGAGCCCACCACAGCTCGTCCCAGCCCACCACAGCCCACAAGAGCTTGTCACAGACAACTACAGCCCGTCCCAGGCCACCACAGCCCGTCCCAGCCCACCACAGCCCGTCCCAGCCCACCGCAGCCCGTCCCAGCCCACCACAGCCCGTCCCAGCTCGTCCCAGACCACCACAGCCTCTCACAGCACACCACAGCCCGTAACAGCCCACCACAGCAAGTACCAGCCCGTCCCAGCCCACCACAGTCCGTCCCAGCCCACCACAACCCGTCCCAGACGACCACAGCCCGTCCCAGCCCACCACAGCCCACCACAGCCCGTCCCAGCCCACCACGGCCCGTCCCAGCCCACCACAGCCCGTCCCAGCCCGTCCCAGCCCACCACATCCCGTCCCAGCCCACCAGAGCCCGTCCCAGCCTGTTTCAGCCCAGCACGGCTAACCACGGCCTGTCCCGGCCCACCACGGCCAACCACGGTCCACCATGGCCCACCAGAGCACACCACGGCCCACCACGGCCCTTCCCAGTCCACCACAGACCACCACAGCCTGTCCCAGCCCACCACGGCCCGTCCCAGCCCACCACGGCCCACCCCAGCCCACCACGGCCCGTCCCAGCCCACCACGGCCCGTCCCAGCCCACCACGGCCCATCTCAGCCCACCACAGCCTGTCCAAGCCCAGCACAGCCCTCCACAACCCTCCACAGCCCGTCCCAACCCTCCACAGCTCATCCCAGCCTACCACAGCCCGTCGCAGCCCAACACAGCTTATCCCAGCCCACCGAAACCCGTCCCAGCCCACCGCAACCCGTCCCAGCCCACCACAGCCCACCACCGGTCACCACAGCCCACCACAGGTCACCACAGCCTGTTTCAGCCCACCACGGCAAACCACGGCCCGTCCCAGCCCACCACGGCCCGCCATGGCCCACCACAGCTCGTCCCAGATAAACACGGCGCACAACAGCCCACCACGGCCCGTCCCGGCCCACCACAGCCCGTCCCAGCCCACCACAGCCCACCACAGCCCATCACAGCCCACCACAGCCCGTCCCAGCTTACCACAGCCCACCACAGACCGTCCCAGCCCACCACAGCCCGTCCCAGCCCCTCCCAGCCCGTCTCAGCCCACCACAGCCTGTCCCAGCCTGTCCCAGCTCGTCCAAGCCTGTCCCAGACCCCCAGAGCCCGTCGCAGCCCACCACAGCCCGTCACAGCCCGTCCCAGCTCTCCACAACCCACCGCAGCCCGTCCCAGCCCACCACTACCCCGTCCCAGCCCACCACGGCCCACGAAAGCCCACCACAGCCCACCACAGCCCGTCCCAGCCCACCACAAGCCGTCTTAGCCCACCACAGACCTCCAGAGCCCGTCTCAGCTAACCACAGCCTATCCCAGCCCACCACGGCCCACCACAGCACACCACGGCCCACCGCAGCCTATCCCAACTTGTCCCAGCCCACCACGGCCCGTCGCAGCCCACCACGGCCCGTCCCAGCCCACCACGGCCCGTCCCAGCCCACGCCAGCCCGTCCCAGCCCACGCCAGCCCGTCCCAGCCCACCAGAGCCCACCAGAGTCCACCACAGCTCGTCCCAGCCCACCACAGCCCACATAAGCTTGTCACAGACCACCACAGCCCGTCCCAGCCCACCACAGCCCACTACGGCCCACCACAGCCCGTCCCAGCCCACCACAGCCCGTCCCAGCCCACCACAGCCCGTCCCAGCCCACCACAGCCTGTCCCAGCTCGTCCCAGACCACCACAGCCCACCACAGCAAGTACCAGCCCGTCCCAGCCCACCACAGCAAGTACCAGCCCGTCCCAGCCCACCACGGCCCGTCTCAGCTTACCACAGCCCACCACAGACCGTCCCAGCCCACCACAGACCGTCCCAGCCCCTCCCAGCCCGTCTCAGCCCACCACAGCCTGTCCCAGCCTGTCCCAGCTCGTCCAAGCCTGTCCCAGACCCCCAGAGCCCGTCGCAGCCCACCACAGCCCGTCACAGCCCGTCCCAGCTCTCCACAACCCACCGCAGCCCGTCCCAGCCCACCACGGCCCACAAAAGCCCACCACAGCCCACCACAGCCCGTCCCAGCACACCACAAGCCGTCCTAGCCCACCACAGACCTCCAGAGCCCATCTCAGCTCACCACAGGCTATCCCAGCCCACCACGGCCCACCACAGCACACCACGGCCCACCGCAGACTATCCCAACCCGTCCCAGCCCACCACGGCCCGTCCCAGCCCACCACGGCCCGTCCCAGCCCACCACGGCCCGTCCCAGCCCGTCCCAGCCCACGACAGCCCGTCCCAGCCCACGCCAGCCCGTCCCAGCCCACGCCAGCCCGTCCCAGCCCACCAGAGCCCACCAGAGCCCACCACAGCTCATCCCAGCCCACCACAGTTCACAAGAGCTTGTCACAGACCACTACAGCCCGTCCCAGCCCACCACAGCCCACTACGGCCCACCACAGCCCGTCCCAGCCCACCTCAGCCCGTCCCAGCCCACCACAGCCCGTCCCAGCCCACCACAGCCCGTCCCAGCTCGTCCCAGACCACCACAGCCTCTCACAGCACACCACAGCCCGTAACAGCCCACCACAGCAAGTACCAGCCCGTCCCAGCCCACCACGGCCCGTCTCAGCCCACCATGGCCCGTCTCAGCCCACCACGGCCCGTCTCAGCTCACCACAACCCGTCCCAGACGACCACAGCCCGTCCCCGATGACCACAGCCCGTCCCAGCCCACCACAGCCCACCACAGCCCGTCCCAGCCCACCACATCCCGTCCCAGCCCACCAGAGCCCGTCCCAGCCTGTTTCAGCCCACCACGGCTAACCACGGCCTGTCCCGGCCCACCACGGCCAACCACGGTCCACCATGGCCCACCAGAGCACACCACGGCCCACCACGGCCCTTCCCAGTCCACCACAGCCCACCACGGCCCGTCTCAGCCCACCACGGCCCGTCCCAGCCCACCACGGCCCGTCGCAGCCCACCACGGCCCGTCCCAGCCCACCACGGCCCATCACAGCCAATCTCAGCCCACCACAGCCTGTCCAAGCCCAGCACAGCCCTCCACAACCCTCCAAAGCCCGTCCCAACCCTCCACAGCTCATCCCAGCCTACCACAGCCCGTCGCAGCCCAACACAGCTTATCCCAGCCCACCGCAGCCCGTCCCAGCCCACCGCAGCCCGTCCTAGCCCACCGAAACCCGTCCCAGCCCACCGCAACCCGTCCCAGCCCACCACAGCCCACCACAGGTCACCACAGCCCACCACCGGTCACCACAGCCCACCACAGGTCACCACAGCCCACCACAGGTCACCACAGCCCACCACAGGTCACCACAGCCTGTTTCAGCCCACCACGGAAACCACGGCCCGTCCCAGCCCACCACGGCCCGCCATGGCCCACCACAGCTCGTCCCAGATATACACGGCGCACCACAGCCCACCACGGCCCGTCCCGGCCCACCACAGCCCGTCCCAGCACACCACAGCCCACCACAGCCCATCACAGCCCACCACAGCCCGTCCCAGCTTACCACAGCCCACCACAGCCCAGCCCAGCCCACCAGAGCCCACCAGAGCCCACCACAGCTCGTCCCAGCCCACCACAGCCCACAAGAGCTTGTCACAGACCACTACAACCCGTCCCAGCCCACCACAGCCCGTCCCAGCCCACCACAGCCCGTCCCAGCCCACCACAGCCCGTCCCAGCTCGTCCCAGACCACCACAGCCTCTCACAGCACACCACAGCCCGTAACAGCCCACCACAGCAAGTACCAGCCCGTCCCAGCCCACCACGGCCCGTCTCAGCCCACCACGGCCCGTCTCAGCCCACCACGGCCCGTCTCAGCTCACCACAACCCGTCCCAGACGACCACAGCCCGTCCCAGCCCACCACAGCCCACCACAGCCCGTCCCAGCCCACCACAGCCTGTCCCAACCCTCCACAGCTCATCCCAGCCTACCACAGCCCGTCGCAGCCCAACACAGCTTATCCCAGCACACCACAGCCCGTCCCAGCACACCACAGCCCGTCCCAGCCCACCACAGCCCGTCCCAGCCCACCACAGCCTGTCCCAACCCTCCACAGCTCATCCCAGCCCACAACAGCCCGTCCCAGCCCACCACAGCCCGTCCCAGCACACCACAGCCCGTCCCAGCACACCACAGCCCGTCCCGGACCACCGCGGCCCGTCCCAGCCCACGACAGCCCGTCCCGGACCACCGCGGCCCGTCCCGGACAACCGCGGCCCACCACGGCCCACCACGGCCCACCACAGCCCGTCCCAGCCCACCGCAGCCCGTCCTAGCCCACCGAAACCCGTCCCAGCCCACCGCAACCCGTCCCAGCCCACCACAGCCCACCACAGGTCACCACAGCCCACCACCGGTCACCACAGCCCACCACAGGTCACCACAGCCCACCACAGGTCACCACAGCCCACCACAGGTCACCACAGCCTGTTTCAGCCCACCACGGAAACCACGGCCCGTCCCAGCCCACCACGGCCCGCCATGGCCCACCACAGCTCGTCCCAGATATACACGGCGCACCACAGCCCACCACGGCCCGTCCCGGCCCACCACAGCCCGTCCCAGCACACCACAGCCCACCACAGCCCATCACAGCCCACCACAGCCCGTCCCAGCTTACCACAGCCCACCACAGCCCAGCCCAGCCCACCAGAGCCCACCAGAGCCCACCACAGCTCGTCCCAGCCCACCACAGCCCACAAGAGCTTGTCACAGACCACTACAACCCGTCCCAGCCCACCACAGCCCGTCCCAGCCCACCACAGCCCGTCCCAGCCCACCACAGCCCGTCCCAGCTCGTCCCAGACCACCACAGCCTCTCACAGCACACCACAGCCCGTAACAGCCCACCACAGCAAGTACCAGCCCGTCCCAGCCCACCACGGCCCGTCTCAGCCCACCACGGCCCGTCTCAGCCCACCACGGCCCGTCTCAGCTCACCACAACCCGTCCCAGACGACCACAGCCCGTCCCAGCCCACCACAGCCCACCACAGCCCGTCCCAGCCCACCACAGCCTGTCCCAACCCTCCACAGCTCATCCCAGCCTACCACAGCCCGTCGCAGCCCAACACAGCTTATCCCAGCACACCACAGCCCGTCCCAGCACACCACAGCCCGTCCCAGCCCACCACAGCCCGTCCCAGCCCACCACAGCCTGTCCCAACCCTCCACAGCTCATCCCAGCCCACAACAGCCCGTCCCAGCCCACCACAGCCCGTCCCAGCACACCACAGCCCGTCCCAGCACACCACAGCCCGTCCCGGACCACCGCGGCCCGTCCCAGCCCACGACAGCCCGTCCCGGACCACCGCGGCCCGTCCCGGACAACCGCGGCCCACCACGGCCCACCACGGCCCACCACAGCCCGTCCCAGCCCACCTGTCTTAGGAACAATATCTCACCTTCTTGATGTTGGCACCTCCTTTCCCTACGATGTTCTTGTGGAACTGTTTGCAGATGGGGACAGAAATAGAAAAGCTGTTTTCAACCTAAGGGAGAAAGGAAGGGAGAACTGAAGATTACACTGTCGTGGCAAGGGAGGCCCGACTTCAGGAGCTCTGATAAACGAGCTTTTGAAAACAGACTCAAGGAAGTTCTCTATACGAGGGACTTTTGTAAGACTAAACAAAGGCAAGGACGTTCCCCTATAGCCTTCCCATAACAGGTACTACCCCCTGCCTCCATTCAGCCAAAACAGCGCCGACAGCTCCCTCCTCTTGAGGTGTTTTAGCTCTACCCAAGCCAGTAGAGCTCTGCTTTGCCCCAGGGTTATCCAGGCACGTAGAAGGGAAGAGCAGGCAGACCTCCTTACCAGGTCTGGCACCATCTTTTCCATCGCAGCCCACCACAGCCCGTCTCAGCTCACCACAGCTCTTCCCAGCGCACCACAACCACCACGGCCCGGCCCGGCCCGGCCCATCACGGCCCACCAGAGCCAGTCCCGGCCCATCCCAGCCTGTCCCGTCCCGTCCCAGCCCGTCCCGTCCCGTCCCAGCCCGTCCCGTCCCGTCCCAGAACAGCCCGTCCCAGCCTGTCCCGTCCTGTCCCAGCTCGTCCCGTCCCGTCCCAGGCCTTCCCAGCCCACCGCATCTCGTCCCAGCCCGTCACAGCTCGTCCCAGCCCGTCCCAGCCCACGACAGCCCGTCCCAGCATATGAAAGCACGTCCCAGCTTACCACATCCCGTCCCAGCTTACCACAGCCCATCACAGCCCACCACGGTCCACCACAGCCGACCACAGCCTGTCCCAGCCCACCATGGCCCGTCCCAGCCCGCCACGGCCCGGCCCGGCCCGCCATGGCCCGTCCCGGCCCACCACAGCCCGTCCCAGCCCACCCCAGTCTGTCCCAGCCCACCACAGCCCGTCCCAGCCCACCACAGCCCGTCCCAGCCCACCACAGCCCATCCCATCACACCACAGTCCGACCCAGCCCACCACGGCCCATCACAGCTTACCACGGCCCACCACGGCTTGCCACGGCCCAGCCCAGCCCACCACGGCCCGTCCCAGCCCACCACGGCCCGTCCCAGCCTACCACAGCCCGTCCCAGCCTGCCACGGCCCGTCCCAACCCGCCACGGCCCGTCCCAGCCCGCCACGGCCCGTCCCAGCCCGCCACAGTTTGTCCCAGCTTACCACAGCCCATCCCAGATCACCACAGCCCGTCCCAGCCCACCACAGCCCACCACAGTTCATCCCAGCCCACCACAGTTCGTCCCAGCCTGCCACGGCCCGTCCCGGCCCACCACGGCCCGTCCCGGCCCACCACGGCCCGTCCCAGATCACCACAGCCCGTCCCAGCCCACCACAGACCACCACAGTTCATCCCAGCCCACCACAGTTCCTCCCAGCCCACCACAGTTCGTCCCAGCCCGCCACGGCCCGGCCCGGCCCACCACGGCCCGTCCCAGCCCACCAAAGTCTGTCCCAGCCCACCACGGGCTGTCCCAGCCCACCACGGCCCGTCCCAGCCCACCAAAGTCTGTCCCAGCCCACCACGGGCTGTCCCAGCCCACCACGGCCCGTCCCAAGTCACCACGGCCCGTCCCAGCCCGTCCCAGCCCACGACGGCCCAGCCCAGCCCACGAAAGCCCGTACCAGCTTACCACATCCCGTCCCAGCTTACCACAGCCCATCACAGCCCACCACAGACCGTCCCATCCCACCACGGCCCATAACAACCCACCACGGCCCGTCCCGGCCTACTACGGCTCGTCCCAGCCCACCACAGCCTGTCCCAGCTCACCAGAACCCACCAAAGCCAAACACGGCCCACCACAGCCCGTCCCAGCCAACCACAGGCCACTACAGCACACCACAGCCTACCGCAGACGGCCACAGCCTGTCCCAGCCCACCACAGCCCGTCACCGCACACCACAGCCCGTCCCACAGCTTGTCCCAGCCCGTCCCAGCCCACCACAGCCCGTCCCAGCCCACCAGAGCCCGTCCCAGCCCACCACAGCCCGTCCCAGCCCACCACGTCCCACCACAGCCCACCACGGCCCACCACAACCCACCACGGCTTACCATAGCCCACCACAGCTCACCACGGCCCACCACGGCACGTCCCAGCCACCACAGCCCACCACGGCCCACCACAGCACGTCCCAGCCCACCACAGCCCGTCCCAGCCCAACACCGCCCGTCCCAGCCCACCACCGCCCGTCCCAGCCCACCACGGCCCACCACAGCCTGCCACAGCCCACCACATCCCGTCCCAGCCCACCACAACCCATCCCAGCCCACCACGGCCCGTCCCAGGCCACCACGGCCCGTCCCAGCCCACCACGGCCCACCACAACCCACCACAGCCCGTCCCAGCCCACAATGGCCCAGAACACCCCACCATGGTTCACCACAGCCCGTCCCAGCTCACCAAAGCCCATCCCATCACACCACAGCCCACCAGAGCCCGTCTCAGCCCGTCCCAGCCCACCACAGCCCGTCCCAGCCCAGCACGGCCCGTCCCAGCCCACCACGGCCCGTCCCAGCCCACCACGGCCCGTCCCAGTCCATCAGGACCCATCCCAGCCCACCACGGCCCACCATAGCCCACCACGGCCCGTCCCCGCCCACCACAGCCCGTCCCAGCACACCACAGCCCGTCCCAGCACACCACAGCCCGTCCCAGCCCGTCCCACCAAACCACAGACCGTCCCAGTCCACCACAGACCATCCCAGCATGTCCCAGCCCATCCCAGCCCATCACAGCCCGTCCCAGCCCTCCACAGCCCGTCCCAGCCCACCACAGCCCACCAGAGCCTGTCCCAGCCCGTCCCAGCCCACCACAGCCCGTCCCAGCCCACCAGAGCCCATTGCAGCACATCACAGCTCGTTCCAGACCATCAGATCCCGTCCCAGCCCGTCCCAGCCCACCACAGCCCATCTCAAGCTCACAAGAACCCACCAAAGCCCACCACAGCCTGTCCAAGACGACCACGGCCCACCACAGCCCACCACGGCCCGTCCCAGCCCACCACGACCCACCACAGCCCATCCCTGCCCCCCACAGCCCGTCCCAGCACACCACAGCCCGTCCCAGCCCACCACAGCCCGTCCCAGCCCACCACAGCCTGTCCCAGCTCGTCCCAGACCACCACAGCCCACCACAGCAAGTACCAGCCCGTCCCAGCCCACCACAGCAAGTACCAGCCCGTCCCAGCCCACCACGGCCCGTCTCAGCTTACCACAGCCCACCACAGACCGTCCCAGCCCACCACAGCCCGTCCCAGCCCCTCCCAGCCCGTCTCAGCCCACCACAGCCTGTCCCAGCCTGTCCCAGCTCGTCCAAGCCTGTCCCAGACCCCCAGAGCCCGTCGCAGCCCACCACAGCCCGTCACAGCCCGTCCCAGCTCTCCACAACCCACCGCAGCCCGTCCCAGCCCACCACGGCCCACAAAAGCCCACCACAGCCCACCACAGCCCGTCCCAGCACACCACAAGCCGTCCTAGCCCACCACAGACCTCCAGAGCCCATCTCAGCTCACCACAGGCTATCCCAGCCCACCACGGCCCACCACAGCACACCACGGCCCACCGCAGACTATCCCAACCCGTCCCAGCCCACCACGGCCCGTCCCAGCCCACCACGGCCCGTCCCAGCCCACCACGGCCCGTCCCAGCCCGTCCCAGCCCACGACAGCCCGTCCCAGCCCACGCCAGCCCGTCCCAGCCCACGCCAGCCCGTCCCAGCCCACCAGAGCCCACCAGAGCCCACCACAGCTCATCCCAGCCCACCACAGTTCACAAGAGCTTGTCACAGACCACTACAGCCCGTCCCAGCCCACTACGGCCCACCACAGCCCGTCCCAGCCCACCTCAGCCCGTCCCAGCCCACCACAGCCCGTCCCAGCCCACCACAGCCCGTCCCAGCTCGTCCCAGACCACCACAGCCTCTCACAGCACACCACAGCCCGTAACAGCCCACCACAGCAAGTACCAGCCCGTCCCAGCCCACCACGGCCCGTCTCAGCCCACCATGGCCCGTCTCAGCCCACCACGGCCCGTCTCAGCTCACCACAACCCGTCCCAGACGACCACAGCCCGTCCCCGATGACCACAGCCCGTCCCAGCCCACCACAGCCCACCACAGCCCGTCCCAGCCCACCACATCCCGTCCCAGCCCACCAGAGCCCGTCCCAGCCTGTTTCAGCCCACCACGGCTAACCACGGCCTGTCCCGGCCCACCACGGCCAACCACGGTCCACCATGGCCCACCAGAGCACACCACGGCCCACCACGGCCCTTCCCAGTCCACCACAGCCCACCACGGCCCGTCTCAGCCCACCACGGCCCGTCCCAGCCCACCACGGCCCGTCGCAGCCCACCACGGCCCGTCCCAGCCCACCACGGCCCGTCCCAGCCCACCACGGCCCATCACAGCCAATCTCAGCCCACCACAGCCTGTCCAAGCCCAGCACAGCCCTCCACAACCCTCCAAAGCCCGTCCCAACCCTCCACAGCTCATCCCAGCCTACCACAGCCCGTCGCAGCCCAACACAGCTTATCCCAGCCCACCGCAGCCCGTCCCAGCCCACCGCAGCCCGTCCTAGCCCACCGAAACCCGTCCCAGCCCACCGCAACCCGTCCCAGCCCACCACAGCCCACCACAGGTCACCACAGCCCACCACCGGTCACCACAGCCCACCACAGGTCACCACAGCCCACCACAGGTCACCACAGCCCACCACAGGTCACCACAGCCTGTTTCAGCCCACCACGGAAACCACGGCCCGTCCCAGCCCACCACGGCCCGCCATGGCCCACCACAGCTCGTCCCAGATAAACACGGCACACCACAGCCCACCACGGCCCGTCCCGGCCCACCACAGCCCGTCCCAGCACACCACAGCCCACCACAGCCCATCACAGCCCACCACAGCCCGTCCCAGCTTACCACAGCCCACCACAGCCCAGCCCAGCCCACCAGAGCCCACCAGAGCCCACCACAGCTCGTCCCAGCCCACCACAGCCCACAAGAGCTTGTCACAGACCACTACAACCCGTCCCAGCCCACCACAGCCCGTCCCAGCCCACCACAGCCCGTCCCAGCCCACCACAGCCCGTCCCAGCTCGTCCCAGACCACCACAGCCTCTCACAGCACACCACAGCCCGTAACAGCCCACCACAGCAAGTACCAGCCCGTCCCAGCCCACCACGGCCCGTCTCAGCCCACCACGGCCCGTCTCAGCCCACCACGGCCCGTCTCAGCTCACCACAACCCGTCCCAGACGACCACAGCCCGTCCCAGCCCACCACAGCCCACCACAGCCCGTCCCAGCCCACCACAGCCTGTCCCAACCCTCCACAGCTCATCCCAGCCTACCACAGCCCGTCGCAGCCCAACACAGCTTATCCCAGCACACCACAGCCCGTCCCAGCACACCACAGCCCGTCCCAGCCCACCACAGCCCGTCCCAGCCCACCACAGCCTGTCCCAACCCTCCACAGCTCATCCCAGCCCACAACAGCCCGTCCCAGCCCACCACAGCCCGTCCCAGCACACCACAGCCCGTCCCAGCACACCACAGCCCGTCCCAGCACACCACAGCCCGTCCCGGGCCACCGCGGCCCGTCCCAGCCCACGACAGCCCGTCCCGGACCACCGCGGCCCGTCCCAGACAACCGCGGCCCACCACGGCCCACCACGGCCCACCACAGCCCGTCCCAGCCCACCTGTCTTAGGAACAATATCTCACCTTCTTGATGTTGGCACCTCCTTTCCCTACGATGTTCTTGTGGAACTGTTTGCAGATGGGGACAGAAATAGAAAAGCTGTTTTCAACCTAAGGGAGAAAGGAAGGGAGAACTGAAGATTACACTGTCGTGGCAAGGGAGGCCCGACTTCAGGAGCTCTGATAAACGAGCTTTTGAAAACAGACTCAAGGAAGTTCTCTATACGAGGGACTTTTGTAAGACTAAACAAAGGCAAGGACGTTCCCCTATAGCCTTCCCATAACAGGTACTACCCCCTGCCTCCATTCAGCCAAAACAGCGCCGACAGCTCCCTCCTCTTGAGGTGTTTTAGCTCTACCCAAGCCAGTAGAGCTCTGCTTTGCCCCAGGGTTATCCAGGCACGTAGAAGGGAAGAGCAGGCAGACCTCCTTACCAGGTCTGGCACCATCTTTTCCATCGCAGCCCACCACAGCCCGTCTCAGCTCACCACAGCTCTTCCCAGCGCACCACAACCACCACGGCCCGGCCCGGCCCGGCCCATCACGGCCCACCAGAGCCAGTCCCGGCCCATCCCAGCCTGTCCCGTCCCGTCCCAGCCCGTCCCGTCCCGTCCCAGCCCGTCCCGTCCCGTCCCAGAACAGCCCGTCCCAGCCTGTCCCGTCCTGTCCCAGCTCGTCCCGTCCCGTCCCAGGCCTTCCCAGCCCACCGCATCTCGTCCCAGCCCGTCACAGCTCGTCCCAGCCCGTCCCAGCCCACGACAGCCCGTCCCAGCATATGAAAGCACGTCCCAGCTTACCACATCCCGTCCCAGCTTACCACAGCCCATCACAGCCCACCACGGTCCACCACAGCCGACCACAGCCTGTCCCAGCCCACCATGGCCCGTCCCAGCCCGCCACGGCCCGGCCCGGCCCGCCATGGCCCGTCCCGGCCCACCACAGCCCGTCCCAGCCCACCCCAGTCTGTCCCAGCCCACCACAGCCCGTCCCAGCCCACCACAGCCCGTCCCAGCCCACCACAGCCCATCCCATCACACCACAGTCCGACCCAGCCCACCACGGCCCATCACAGCTTACCACGGCCCACCACGGCTTGCCACGGCCCAGCCCAGCCCACCACGGCCCGTCCCAGCCCACCACGGCCCGTCCCAGCCTACCACAGCCCGTCCCAGCCTGCCACGGCCCGTCCCAACCCGCCACGGCCCGTCCCAGCCCGCCACGGCCCGTCCCAGCCCGCCACAGTTTGTCCCAGCTTACCACAGCCCATCCCAGATCACCACAGCCCGTCCCAGCCCACCACAGCCCACCACAGTTCATCCCAGCCCACCACAGTTCGTCCCAGCCTGCCACGGCCCGTCCCGGCCCACCACGGCCCGTCCCGGCCCACCACGGCCCGTCCCAGATCACCACAGCCCGTCCCAGCCCACCACAGACCACCACAGTTCATCCCAGCCCACCACAGTTCCTCCCAGCCCACCACAGTTCGTCCCAGCCCGCCACGGCCCGGCCCGGCCCACCACGGCCCGTCCCAGCCCACCAAAGTCTGTCCCAGCCCACCACGGGCTGTCCCAGCCCACCACGGCCCGTCCCAAGTCACCACGGCCCGTCCCAGCCCGTCCCAGCCCACGACGGCCCAGCCCAGCCCACGAAAGCCCGTACCAGCTTACCACATCCCGTCCCAGCTTACCACAGCCCATCACAGCCCACCACAGACCGTCCCATCCCACCACGGCCCATAACAACCCACCACGGCCCGTCCCGGCCTACTACGGCTCGTCCCAGCCCACCACAGCCTGTCCCAGCTCACCAGAACCCACCAAAGCCAAACACGGCCCACCACAGCCCGTCCCAGCCAACCACAGGCCACTACAGCACACCACAGCCTACCGCAGACGGCCACAGCCTGTCCCAGCCCACCACAGCCCGTCACCGCACACCACAGCCCGTCCCACAGCTTGTCCCAGCCCGTCCCAGCCCACCACAGCCCGTCCCAGCCCACCAGAGCCCGTCCCAGCCCACCACAGCCCGTCCCAGCCCACCACGTCCCACCACAGCCCACCACGGCCCACCACAACCCACCACGGCTTACCATAGCCCACCACAGCTCACCACGGCCCACCACGGCACGTCCCAGCCCACCACAGCCCACCACGGCCCACCACAGCACGTCCCAGCCCACCACAGCCCGTCCCAGCCCAACACCGCCCGTCCCAGCCCACCACCGCCCGTCCCAGCCCACCACGGCCCACCACAGCCTGCCACAGCCCACCACATCCCGTCCCAGCCCACCACAACCCATCCCAGCCCACCACGGCCCGTCCCAGGCCACCACGGCCCGTCCCAGCCCACCACGGCCCACCACAACCCACCACAGCCCGTCCCAGCCCACAATGGCCCAGAACACCCCACCATGGTTCACCACAGCCCGTCCCAGCTCACCAAAGCCCATCCCATCACACCACAGCCCACCAGAGCCCGTCTCAGCCCGTCCCAGCCCACCACAGCCCGTCCCAGCCCAGCACGGCCTGTCCCAGCCCACCACGGCCCGTCCCAGCCCACCACGGCCCGTCCCAGTCCATCAGGACCCATCCCAGCCCACCACGGCCCACCATAGCCCACCACGGCCCGTCCCCGCCCACCACAGCCCGTCCCAGCACACCACAGCCCGTCCCAGCACACCACAGCCCGTCCCAGCACACCACAGCCCGTCCCAGCCCGTCCCACCAAACCACAGACCGTCCCAGTCCACCACAGACCATCCCAGCATGTCCCAGCCCATCCCAGCCCATCACAGCCCGTCCCAGCCCTCCACAGCCCGTCCCAGCCCACCACAGCCCACCAGAGCCTGTCCCAGCCCGTCCCAGCCCACCACAGCCCGTCCCAGCCCACCAGAGCCCATTGCAGCACATCACAGCTCGTTCCAGACCATCAGATCCCGTCCCAGCCCGTCCCAGCCCACCACAGCCCATCTCAAGCTCACAAGAACCCACCAAAGCCCACCACAGCCTGTCCAAGACGACCACGGCCCACCACAGCCCACCACGGCCCGTCCCAGCCCACCACGACCCACCACAGCCCATCCCTGCCCCCCACAGCCCGTCCCAGCACACCACAGCCCGTCCCAGCCCACCACAGCCCGTCCCAGCCCACCACAGCCCGTCCCCGCCCACCACAGCCCGTCCCAGCACACCACAGCCCGTGCCAGCCCATCCCAGCCCACCACAGCCTGTCCCAGCCCGTCCCAGCCCAGACCACCACAGCCCGTCCCAGCCCGTCCCAGCCCACCACAGCCCGTCTCAAGCTCACCAGAACCCAACACAGCCCACCACAGCCTGTCCCAGACCACCACGGGCCACCACAGCCCACCATGGCCCGTCCCAGCCCACCACGGCCCACCACAGCGAACCACGGCCCAGCAAAGCTCACCACAGACCGTCCCAGCACACCACTGCCCGTCCCAGCCAACCACTGCCCGTCCCGGCCCACCACAGCCCGTCCCGGCCGGTCCCGACACACCACGGCCCACCACGGCCCGTCCCGGCACACCACGGCCCGTCCCAGCCCACCACGGCCGGACCGAGCCCACCACAGCCCGACCGAGCCCACCACAGCCCGTCCCAGCTCACCACAGCCCGTCCCAGTCCACCACAGCCCACCACAGCCCGTCCCAGCCCACCACATCCCACCACAGCCCGTCCCGGCGCACCAGAACCTGTCCAGGCTTACCACAGCGCGTCCCGGCCCAGCACGGCCCGGCCCGGCCCAGCACGCCCCGTCCCGGCCCACCACGGCCCGTCCCGGCCCACCACGGCAGATCTCAACCCACCACAGCCTGTCCAAGCCCACCACAGCCCTCCACAGCTCTCCACAGCCCGTCCCAACCCCCCACAGCCTGTCTCAGCTCACCACAACCAACCACAGCGCACCAGAGCCCGTCCCAGCCCACCACAGCCCGTCCCAGCCCACCACAGCCCGTCCCAGCTCACCACAGCCCACCAGAGCCCGTCTCAGCTCACCACAGCCTGTCCCAGCCCACCACAACCCACCACAGCCAAGCACGGCCCACCACAGTCCGTCCCAGCACACCACAGCCCGTCCCAGCCCACCACAGGCCACTACAGCACACCACAGCCTACCGCAGACCGCCACTGCCTGTCCCAGCCAACCACAGCCCGTCCCAGCCCACCACAGCCCACCACGGCCCGTCCCGGCACTCCACGGCCCGTCCCAGCCCACCACAGCCCGGCCCGGCCCACCACAGCCCGTCCCGGCCCACCACAGCTCGTCCCAGCCCAGCATAGCCCGTCCCAGCCCACCACAGCCCGTCCCAGCCTACCACAGCCCACCAGAGCCCGTCTCAGCTCACCACAGCCTGTCCCAGCCCACCACAACCCACCACAGCCAAACATGGCCCACCACAGTCCGTCCCAGCCCACCACAGCCCGACCCAGCCCACCACAGGCCATTACAGCACACCACAGCCTACCGCAGACCGCCACACCCTGTCCCAGCCCACCACAGCCCGTCCCAGCCCACTACAGCCCGTGCCAGCCAACCACAGCCCGCCACAGCTTGTCCCAGCCCACCACAGCCCGCCACAGCCCGTCCCAGTCCACCACGGCCCACCACTGCCCGTCCCGGCACACCACGGCCCGTCCCAGCCCACCACGGCCCGACCGAGCCCACCACAGCCCAACCGAGCCCACCACAGCCCGTCCCAGCTCACCACAGCCCTGCCCAGTCCACCACAGCCCACCACAGCCCGTCCCAGCCCACCACATCCCACCACAGCCGGTCCCGGCCCACCAGAACCTGTCCAGGCTAACCACAGAGCGTCCCGGCCCAGCACGGCCCGTCCCGGCCCACCACGGCAGATCTCAACCCACCACAGCCTGCCCAAGCCCACCACAGCCCTCCACAGCTCTCCACAGCCCGTCCCAACCCCCCACAGCCTGTCTCAGCTCACCACAACCCACCACAGCGCACCACAGCCCGTCCCAGCACACCACAGCCCGTCCCAGCACACCACAGCCCGTCCCAGCCCATCACAGCCCGTCCCAGCCCACCACAGCCCGTCCCAGCCCACCACAGCCCGTCCCAGCCCACCACAGCCCGTCCCAGCCCACCACAGCCCATCCCAGCCTACCACAGCCCACCAGAGCCCGTCTCAGCTCACCACAGCCTGTCCCAGCTCACCAGAACCCACCAAAGCCAAACACGGCCCACCACAGCCCGTCCCAGCCCACCACAGGCCACTACAGCACACCACAGCCTACCGCAGACGGCCACAGCCTGTCCCAGCCCACCACAGCCCGTCACCGCACACCACAGCCCGTCCCACAGCTTGTCCCAGCCCGTCCCAGCCCACCACAGCCCGTCCCAGCCCACCAGAGCCCGTCCCAGCCCACCACAGCCCGTCCCAGCCCACCACGTCCCACCACAGCCCACCACGGCCCACCACAACCCACCACGGCTTACCATAGCCCACCACAGCTCACCACGGCCCACCACGGCACGTCCCAGCCCACCACAGCCCACCACGGCCCACCACAGCACGTCCCAGCCCACCACAGCCCGTCCCAGCCCACCACCGCCCGTCCCAGCCCACCACCGCCCGTCCCAGCCCACCACAGCCCACCACAGCCTGCCACAGCCCACCACATCCCGTCCCAGCCCACCACAACCCATCCCAGCCCACCACGGCCCGTCCCAGGCCACCACGGCCCGTCCCAGCCCACCACGGCCCACCACAACCCACCACAGCCCGTCCCAGCCCACAATGGCCCAGAACACCCCACCATGGTTCACCACAGCCCGTCCCAGCTCACCAAAGCCCATCCCATCACACCACAGCCCACCAGAGCCCGTCTCAGCCCGTCCCAGCCCACCACAGCCCGTCCCAGTCCAGCACGGCCCGTCCCAGCCCAGCACGGCCCGTCCCAGCCCACCACGGCCCGTCCCAGCCCACCACGGCCCGTCCCAGTCCATCAGGACCCATCCCAGCCCACCACGGCCCACCATAGCCCACCACGGCCCGTCCCCGCCCACCACAGCCCGTCCCAGCACACCACAGCCCGTCCCAGCACACCACAGCCCGTCCCAGCACACCACAGCCCGTCCCAGCCCGTCCCACCAAACCACAGACCGTCCCAGTCCACCACAGACCATCCCAGCATGTCCCAGCCCATCCCAGCCCATCACAGCCCGTCCCAGCCCTCCACAGCCCGTCCCAGCCCACCACAGCCCACCAGAGCCCGTCCCAGCCCGTCCCAGCCCACCACAGCCCGTCCCAGTCCACCAGAGCCCATTGCAGCACATCACAGCTCGTTCCAGACCATCAGATCCCGTCCCAGCCCGTCCCAGCCCACCACAGCCCATCTCAAGCTCACAAGAACCCACCAAAGCCCACCACAGCCTGTCCAAGACGACCACGGCCCACCACAGCCCACCACGGCCCGTCCCAGCCCACCACGCCCCACCACAGCCCATCCCTGCCCACCACAGCCCGTCCCAGCACACCACAGACCATCCAAGTCCACCACACACCGTCCCAGCGTGTCCCAGCCTGTCCCAACACACCACAGCCTGTTCCAGACCACCACAGCCCGTCCCAGCACACCACAGCCCGTCCCAGCCCGTGCCAGCCCATCCCAGCCCGTCCCAGCCCACCACAGCCCGTCCCCGCCCGTCCCAGCCCACCACAGACCAGCACAGCCCGTCCCAGCACACCACAGCCTGTCCCAGCCTGTCCCAGCCCGTCCCAGCCCGTCGCAGCCCGCCGCAGCCCGTCCCAGCACACCACAGACCGTTCCAGACCACCACAGCGCGTCCCCGCCCTCCACAGCCCGTCCCCGCCCACCACAGCCCGATCCAGACCACCAGAGACCACCACAGAATGTCCCAGGCCACCACAGCCTATCTCAGCCTGTCCCAGCCCGTCCCAGCCCGTCCCAGCCCACAGCAGCCCGTCCCAGCCGACCACAGCTCGTCGCAGCCTGTCCCAGCCCGTCCCCGCACACCACAGCCCGTCCCAGCACACCACAGCCCGTCCCCGCCCACTACAGCCCGTCCCCGCCCAACACAGCCCGTTACAGCTTACCAAGGCCCGTGCCAGCCCACCACAGCCCGTCCCAGCCCGTCCCAGCTCGTCCCAGCCCGTCCCAGCACACCACAGCTCGTCCCAGCACACTACAGCCCGTCCCAGCACACCACAGCCCGTCCCAGCACACCACAGCCCGTCCCAGCCCACCAAAGCCCGTCCCAGCACACCACAGCCCACCAGAGCCTGTCCCAGCCCGTCCCAGCACACCACAGCCCGTCCCAGCCCACCAAAGCCCGTCCCTTCCCATACCGGCTCAAAACGGCCCACCACGGCCCACCACAGCCCACCACGGTTCACCACCGCCTGTCCCAGCCCACCACGCCCCACCACAGCCCATCCCTGCCCACCACAGCCCGTCCCAGCACACCACAGCTTGTCCCAGCCCATTCCAGCCCATCCCAGCCCACCACAGCCCGTCACCGCCAGCCACAGCCCGTCCCTGCACAACACAGCCCGTCCCAGCCCGTCCCAGCCCACCACAGAATGTCCCAGCACACCACAGCCCGCCCCGGCCCACCACAGCCCGTCCCCGCACAACACAGCCCATCCTGGCCCACCACAGCCCGTCACAGCACGTCCCAGCCCACCACAGAATGTCCCAGCCCAACACAGAATGTCCCAGCCCACCACAGCCCGGCATAGCTCACCACAGCCCGTCCCAGCCCACCACAACCCGTCTCCGCCCACCACAGCCCATCCCCGCCAACCACAGTTCATCCCCGCCCACCACAGCCTGTCCCGGCCAACCACAGCCCGTTCCAGACCACCAGAGCCCGTCCCAGCCCACCACAGCCCGTCCAAGCCCACCAAAGCCCGTCCCAGCCCACCACAGACCGTCCCAGCCCACCACAGACCGTCCCAGCCCACCACAGCCCGTCCCAGCCCACCACAGCCCGTCCCAGCCCACCACAGCCCGTCCCAGCACACCACAGCACGTCCCAGCCCGTCCCAGCCCACCGCAGCTCGTCCCTGCGAGCCGCAGCCCGTCCCCGCCCACCGCAGCCCGTCCCAGCACACTACAGCTTGTCCCAGCCCGTCCCAGCTCGTCCCAGCCCGTCCCAGCACACCACAGCCCGTCCTAGCACACCACAGCCCGTCCCAGCCCACCACAGCTCGTCCCATCACACCACAGCCCACCACAGCCCGTCCCAGCCCACAACGGCCCACCACAGCCCACCACAGTTCACCACGGGCCATCTCAGACCACCATGACCTGTCCCAGCCCACCACGGCCCACCACAGCCCATCCCTTCCCATACCGGCTCAAAACGGCCCACCACGGCCCACCACAGCCCACCACGGTTCACCACCGCCTGTCCCAGCCCACCACGCCCCACCACAGCCCATCCCTGCCCACCACAGCCCGTCCCAGCACACCACAGACCATCCCAATCCACCACACACCGTCCCAGCATATCCCAGCCTGTCCCAACCCACCACAGCCTGTTCCAGACCACCACAGCCCGTCCCAGCCCACCACAGCCCGTCCCAGCACACCACAGACCGTCCCTGTCCAACACAGCCCACCACAGCCCGTCCCAGCCCGTCCCAGCCCACCACAGCCCGACCCAGCACACCACAGACCGTCCCTGTCCACCACAGCCCACCACAGCCCGTCCCAGCCCGTCCCAGCCCGTCACAGCCCGTTCCAGACCACCACAGCCCGTTCGACCCCACCACAGCCCACCACAGGCCTTCCCAGCCTGTCTCAGCTCACTACAACAGTCACCGCACACCACAGCCCTTCCCAGCCTCTCCCAGCCCACCACAGCCCGTCACCGCCAGCCACAGCCCGTCCCCGCACAACACAGCCCGTCCCAGCCCACCACAGCCCGTCCCAGCCCACCACAGCCCGTCCCAGCCCACCACAGAATGTCCCAGCACACCACAGCCCGTCCCAGCCCACCACAGCCCGTCCCAGCCCGTCCCAGCCCACCACAGCCCATCTCAAGCTCACCAGAACCCACCACAGCCCACCAGAGCCTGTCCCAGACCACCACGGCCCACCACAGCCCACCACAGCCAATCCCAGCCCACCACAGTTCACCACGGGCCATCTCAGACCACCGTGACCTGTCCCAGCCCACCACAGCCCATCCCTTCCCATACCGGCTCAAAACAGCTCACCACGGCCCACCACAGCCCACCACGGTTCACCACGGCCCGTCCCAGCACACCACGCCCCACCACAGCCCATCCCTGCCCACCACAGCCCATCCCTGCCCACCACAACCCGTCCCAGCCCACCACAGCCCGTCCCTAGCCCACCACTAGCCCGTCCCAGCCCACCACAGCCCGTCCCCACCCGTCCCAGCCCACCACAGACCAGCACAGCCCGTCCCAGCACACCACAGCCCGTCCCAGCCCGTCGCAGCCCGCCGCAGCCCGTCCCAGCCCACCACAGACCGTCCCAGCCCACCACAGACCATTCCAGACCACCACAGCTTGTCCCCGCCCACCATAGCCCGTGCCAGCCCACCACAGCCCGTCCCAGCCCACCACAGCCCGTCCCAGCTCGTTCCAGACCACCAGAACTCGTCTCAGCCCGTCCCAGCCTACCACAGCCCGTCTCAAGCTCAGCAGAACCCACCACAGCCCACCACAGCCCGTCCCAGCCCGTCCCAGAACACCACAGCCCACCACAGCCCGTCCCAGCACACCACAGCCCGTCCCAGCCCGTCCCAGCACACCACAGCCCGTCCAAGCCCACCACAGCCCGTCCCAGCCCACCACAGCCCGTCCCAGCACACCAGAGCCCATCCCAGCCAAACACAGTCCGTCCCAGCCCGTCCCAGACCACCACACTCACCACAACTCGTCCCAGACCGTTCCAGCACAGCACAGCCCATTCCAGCCCACCGCATCCCGTCCCAGCTCACCACAGCCCACCGCAGCCGGTCCCAGCCCACCACAGCCCTTCCCAGCCCGTCCCAGCCCACCACAGCCCACCGCAGCCCGTCCCAGCCCACCACACCCCACCGAAGCCCCTCCCAGCCCACCACAGCCCACCGCAGCCCGTCCCAGCCCACCACACCCCACCGCAGCCCGTCCCAGCCCACCACACCCCACCGCAGCCCGTCCCAGCCCACCACACCCCACCGCAGCCCGTCCCAGCCCACCACACCAGAGTCCGTCCCAGCCCACCACCTCCCGTCCCAGCCCACCACCGCCCGTCCCAGCCCACCACCGCCCGTCCCAGCCCACCACGGCCTACCACAGCCCGTCCCATCCCAACACAGGGCGTCCCAGCCCGTCCCATCACACCATAGTGCGTCCCAGCCCGTCCCAGCCCGCCCCAGCCCGCCCCAGTCCAATACAGCCCGTCCCAGCCCGAGCCAGCCAATACGAGCCCACCGCAGCCCGTGCCAGCCCGTCCCAACCCACCACAGCCCGTCCCAGCCCACCACAGCCCGTCCCAGCACACCACAGCCCACCACAGCCCATCCCAGCACACCACAGCACGTCCCAGCACTCCACAGCCCACCAGGGCCTGTCCCATCCCAACACGGCCCACCACAGCCCGTCTCAGTTCATCACAGTCCGTCCCAGCCAACCACAGCCCGTCCCAGCCCACCACAACCAACCACAGCCCGTCCCTGCCCACCACAGTCCGTCCCCGGCCCACCACAGCCCACCACAGCCCATCCCAGCCCATCACGGCACACCACAGCTCACCACGGCCCGTCCCGGCCCACCACGGCCCGTCCCAGCCCACCACATCAAGTACCGGCCCGTCGCAGTCCACCACGGCCCGTCGCAGCCCACCACATCAAGTACCGGCCCGTCGCAGCCCACCACGGCCCGTCCCAGCCCACGACGGCCCGTCCCAGCCCACCACGGCCCGTACCAGCCCACCACGGCCTATCACAGCCCACCACAGTTCACCACAGCCCGTCCTAGCCCAGCACGGCCCGTCCCAGCCCACCACGGCCCACCACGGCCCATCTCAGCCCACCACAGCCTGTCCAAGCCCAGCACAGCCCTCCACAACCCTCCACAGCCCGTCCCAACCCTCCACAGCTCATCCCAGCCTACCACAGCCCGTCGCAGCCCAACACAGCTTATCCCAGCCCACCGAAACCCGTCCCAGCCCACCGCAACCCGTCCCAGCCCACCACAGCCCACCACAGGTCACCACAGACCACCACAGCCCACCACAGGTCACCACAGGTCACCACAGCCTGTTTCAGCGCACCACGGCAAACCACGGCCCGTCCCAGCCGACCATGGCCCGCCATGGCCCACCACAGCTCGTCCCAGATAAACACGGCGCACCACAGCCCACCACGGCCCGTCCCGGCCCACCACAGCCCGTCCCAGCTTACCACAGCCCACCACAGACCGTCCCAGCCCACCACAGACCGTCCCAGCCCCTCCCAGCCCGTCTCAGCCCACCACAGCCTGTCCCAGCCTGTCCCAGCTCGTCCAAGCCTGTCCCAGACCCCCACAGCCCGTCGCAGCCCACCACAGCCCGTCACAGCCCGTCCCAGCTCTCCACAACCCACCGCAGCCCGTCCCAGCCCACCGCAGCCTGTCCCAGCCCACCACAAGCCGTCCTAGCCCACCACAGACCTCCAGAGCCCGTCTCAGCTCACCACAGCCTATCCCAGCCCACCACGGCCCACCACAGCACACCACGGCCCACCGCAGCCTATCACAACCCGTCCCAGCCCACCACGGCCCGTCCCAGCCCACCACGGCCCGTCCCAGCCCACCACGGCCCGTCCCAGCCCACGACAGCCCGTCCCAGCCCACCAGAGCCCACCAGAGCCCACCACAGCTCCTCCCAGCCCACCACAGCCCACAAGAGCTTGTCACAGACCACCACAGCCCGTCCCAGCCCACCACAGCCCACTACGGCCCACCACAGCCCGTCCCAGCCCACCACAGCCCATCCCAGCCCACCACAGCCCGTCCCAGCCCACCACAGCCCGTCCCAGCCCACCACAGCCCGTCCCAGCTCGTCCCAGACCACCATAGCCTCTCACAGCACACCACAGCCCGTAACAGCCCACCACAGCAAGTACCAGCCCGTCCCAGCCCACCACGGCCCGTCTCAGCCCACCACGGCCCGTCTCAGCCCACCACGGCACGTCTCAGCCCACCACGGCCCGTCTCAGCTCACCACAACCTGTCCCAGACGACCACAGCCCGTCCCAGCCCACCACAGCCCACCACAGCCCGTCCCAGCCCACCACATCCCATCCCAGCCCACCAGAGCCTGTCCCAGCCTGTTTCAGCCCACCACGGCTAACCACGGCCTGTCCCGGCCCACCACGGCCAACCACGGTCCACCATGGCCCACCAGAGCACACCACGGCCCACCACGGCCCTTCCCAGTCCACCACAGCCCACCACAGCCTGTCCCAGCCCACCACGGCCCGTCCCAGCCCACCACGGCCCACCCCAGCCACCACGGCCCGTCCCAGCCCACCACGGCCCGTCCCAGCCCACCACGGCCCATCACAGCCCACCACAGTTCACCACAGCCCGTCCTAGCCCAGCACGGCCCGTCCCAGCCCACCACGGACCACCACGGCCCATCTCAGCCCACCACAGCCTGTCCAAGCCCAGCACAGCCCTCCACAACCCTCCACAGCCCGTCCCAACCCTCCACAGCTCATCCCAGCCTACCACAGCCCGTCGCAGCCCAACACAGCTTATCCCAGCCCACCGAAACCCGTCCCAGCCCACCGCAGCCTGTCCTAGCCCACCGAAACCCGTCCCAGCCCACCGCAACCCGTCCCAGCCCACCACAGGCCACCACAGGTCACCACAGCCCACCACCGGTCACCACAGCCCACGACCGGTCACCACAGCCCACCACAGGTCACCACAGCCTGTTTCAGCCCACCACGGCAAACCACGGCCCGTCCCAGCCCACCACGGCCTGCCATGGCCCACCACAGCTCGTCCCAGATAAACACGGCGCACCACAGCCCACCACGGCCCGTCCCGGCCCACCACAGCCCGTCCCAGCACACCACAGCCCGTCCCAGCCCACCGCAGCCCGTCCCAGCCCACCACAGCCCGTCCCAGCCCCTCCCAGCCCGTCTCAGCCCACCACAGCCTGTCCCAGCCTGTCCCAGCTCGTCCAAGCCTGTCCCAGACCCCCAGAGCCTGTCGCAGCCCACCACAGCCCGTCACAGCCCGTCCCAGATCTCCACAACCCACCGCAGCCCGTCCCAGCCCACCACAGCCCGTCCCAGCCCACCACGGCCCACGAAAGCCCACCACAGCCCACCACAGCCCGTCCCAGCCCACCACAGAACTCCAGAGCCCGTCTCAGCCCACCACAGCCCGTCCCAGCCCACCACAGCTTTTCCCAGCCCGTCCCAGCACACCACAGCCCACAAGAGCCCATCCCAGCCCACCAGAGCCCGTCCCAGCCAACCAAAGCCCACCACAGACCGTCCCAGCCCACCAGAGCCAGTCCCAGCTTACCACAGCACACCACAGCCCTTCCCCGCCCACCACGGCCCGTCCCCGCCCACCACGGCCCGTCCCCGCCCACCACGGCCCACCTCAGCCCAGCAGTGCCTGTCCCAGCCCACCACAGCCCACCAGAGCTTGTCCCAGCCCACCACAGCCCACCACAGCCTGTTCCAGCCCACCACAGCCAACCACAGCCCACCACAGCCCACCACGGCCCGTCCCAGCCCACCACGGCCCATCCCAGCCCACCACAGCCCTTCCCAGCCCACCACGGCCCGTCCCATTCCACCACAGACAGTCCCAGCACGTCGCAGCCCGTCCCAGCCCACCACAGCCTGTCCCAGCTCATCAAAGCCTGTCCCAGCCCACCACAGCTTGTCCCAGCCCACCACAGACCGTCCCAGACCACCACAGCCCGTTCCAGACCACCACAGCCCGTCCCAGCCCACCATGGCCCACCACAGCCCACCAGAGCCCGTCCCTAGCCCATCACAGCCCGTCTCAAGCTCACCAGAACACACCACAGCCCACCACAGCCCGTCCCAGCTCGCCCCAGCCCACGACAGCTTGTTCCAGACCACCAGAGCCCGTCCCAGCCCACCATGGCCCACCACAGCCCACCACAGCCCGTCCCAGCCCAACACAGCCCGTCCCAGCACACCACAGACCGTCCCAGTCCACCACAGACCGTCCCAGCATGTCCCAGCCCACCACAGCCCGTTCCAGCCCACCACAGCCCGTCCCCGCCCGTCCCAGCCCACCACAGACCAGCACAGCCCGTCCAGCACACCACAGCCCGTCCCAGCAAACCACAGCCCGTCCCAGCCCACCACAGCCCGTCCCAGCCCACCACAGACCGTCCCAGCCCACCACAGACCGTCCCAGCCCACCACAGACCGTTCCAGACCACCGCAGCCCGTCCCCGCCCACCGCAGCCCGTCTCCGCCCATCGCAGCCCGTCCCAGCACACTACAGCTTGTCCCAGCCCGTCCCAGCCCGTCCCAGCATGTCCCAGCCCGTCCCAGCACACCACACCCCGTCCCAGCCCACACCAGCCCGTCCCAGCACACCACAGCCCGTCCCAGCCCACCACAGCCCGTCCCAGCCCACTACAGCCCGTCCCAGCCCACCACAGCCCGTCCCATCACACCACAGCCCACCAGAGCCCGTCCCAGCCCGTCCCAGCCAACCACGGCCCGTCCCAGCCCACCACGGCCCACCACAGCCCACCACAGCGCATCCCAGCCCACCACAGCCCGTCCCATCCCACCACAGCCCGTCCCAGCCCACCACAGCCCGTCCCAGCCGACCACAGCTCGTCCCTCCACGGCCCAGCCCACCAGAGCCCGTCCCAGCCCGTCCCAGCCCACCACAGCCCGTCTCAAGCTCACCAGAACCCACCACAGCCCACCACAGCCTGTCCCAGACCACCACGGCCCACCACAGCCCACCACAGCCCATCCCAGCCCACCACAGTTCACCACGGGCCATCTCAGACCACCGTGACCTGTCCCAGCCCACCACAGCCCATCCCTTCCCATACCGGCTCAAAACAGCTCACCACGGCCCACCACAGCCCACCACGGTTCACCACGGCCCGTCCCAGCACACCACGCCCCACCACAGCCCATCCCTGCCCACCACAGCCCATCCCTGCCCACCACAACCCGTCCCAGCCCACCACAGCCCGTCCCTAGCCCACCACAGCCCATCCCAGCCCACCACAGCCCGTCCCCACCCGTCCCAGCCCACCACAGACCAGCACAGCCCGTCCCAGCACACCACAGCCCGTCCCAGCCCGTCGCAGCCCGCCGCAGCCCATCCCAGCCCACCACAGACCGTCCCAGCCCACCACAGACCATTCCAGACCACCACAGCTTGTCCCCGCCCACCATAGCCCGTGCCAGCCCACCACAGCCCGTCCCAGCCAACCACAGCCCGTCCCAGCTCGTTCCAGACCACCAGAACTCGTCTCAGCCCGTCCCAGCCTACCACAGCCCGTCTCAAGCTCAGCAGAACCCACCACAGCCCACCACAGCCCGTCCCAGCCCGTCCCAGAACACCACAGCCTACCACAGCCCGTCCCAGCACACCACAGCCCGTCCAAGCCCACCACAGCCCGTCCCAGCCCACCACAGCCCGTCCCAGCACACCAGAGCCCATCCCAGCCAAACACAGTCCGTCCCAGCCCGTCCCAGACCACCACACTCACCACAACTCGTCCCAGACCGTTCCAGCACAGCACAGCCCATTCCAGCCCACCGCATCCCGTCCCAGCTCACCACAGCCCACCGCAGCCGGTCCCAGCCCACCACAGCCCTTCCCAGCCCGTCCCAGCCCACCACAGCCCACCGCAGCCCGTCCCAGCCCACCACACCCCACCGCAGCCCGTCCCAGCCCACCACACCAGAGTCCGTCCCAGCCCACCACCTCCCGTCCCAGCCCACCACCGCCCGTCCCAGCCCACCACCCGCCCGTCCCAGCCCACCACGGCCTACCACAGCCCGTCCCATCCCAACACAGGGCGTCCCAGCCCGTCCCATCACACCATAGTGCGTCCCAGCCCGTCCCAGCCCGCCCCAGCCCGCCCCAGTCCAATACAGCCCGTCCCAGCCCGAGCCAGCCAATACGAGCCCACCGCAGCCCGTGCCAGCCCGTCCCAACCCACCACAGCCCGTCCCAGCCCACCACAGCCCGTCCCAGCACACCACAGCCCACCACAGCCCATCCCAGCACACCACAGCACGTCCCAGCACTCCACAGCCCACCAGGGCCTGTCCCATCCCAACACGGCCCACCACAGCCCGTCTCAGTTCATCACAGTCCGTCCCAGCCAACCACAGCCCGTCCCAGCCCACCACAACCAACCACAGCCCGTCCCTGCCCACCACAGTCCGTCCCCGGCCCACCACAGCCCACCACAGCCCATCCCAGCCCATCACGGCACACCACAGCTCACCACGGCCCGTCCCGGCCCACCACGGCCCGTCCCAGCCCACCACATCAAGTACCGGCCCATCGCAGCCCACCACAGCCCGTCGCAGCCCACCACATCAAGTACCGGCCCGTCGCAGCCCACCACGGCCCGTCCCAGCCCACCACGGCCCGTCCCAGCCCACCACGGCCCGTACCAGCCCACCACGGCCTATCACAGCCCACCACAGTTCACCACAGCCCGTCCTAGCCCAGCACGGCCCGTCCCAGCCCACCACGGACCACCACGGCCCATCTCAGCCCACCACAGCCTGTCCAAGCCCAGCACAGCCCTCCACAACCCTCCACAGCCCGTCCCAACCCTCCACAGCTCATCCCAGCCTACCACAGCCCGTCCCAGCCCAACACAGCTTATCCCAGCCCACCGAAACCCGACCCAGCCCACCGCAACCCGTCCCAGCCCACCACAGCCCACCACAGGTCACCACAGACCACCACAGCCCACCACAGGTCACCACAGGTCACCACAGCCTGTTTCAGCGCACCACGGCAAACCACGGCCCGTCCCAGCCGACCATGGCCCGCCATGGCCCACCACAGCTCGTCCCAGATAAACACGGCGCACCACAGCCCACCACGGCCCGTCCCGGCCCACCACAGCCCGTCCCAGCACACCACAGCCCACCACAGCCCATCACAGCCCACCACAGCCCGTCCCAGCTTACCACAGCCCACCACAGACCGTCCCAGCCCACCACAGCCCGTCCCAGCCCACCACAGCCCGTCTCAGCCCACCACAGCCTGTCCCAGCCTGTCCCAGCTCGTCCAAGCCTGTCCCAGACCCCCAGAGCCCATCGCAGCCCACCACAGCCCGTCACAGCCCGTCCCAGCTCTCCACAACCCACCGCAGCCCGTCCCAGCCCACCGCAGCTTGTCCCAGCCCACCACAAGCCGTCCTAGCCCACCACAGACCTCCAGAGCCCGTCTCAGCTCACCACAGCCTATCCCAGCCCACCACGGCCCACCACAGCACACCACGGCCCACCGCAGCCTATCACAACCCGTCCCAGCCCACCACGGCCCGTCCCAGCCCACCACGGCCCGTCCCAGCCCACCACGGCCCGTCCCAGCCCACGACAGCCCGTCCCAGCCCACCAGAGCCCACCAGAGCCCACCACAGCTCGTCCCAGCCCACCACAGCCCACAAGAGCTTGTCACAGACCACCACAGCCCGTCCCAGCCCACCACAGCCCACTACGGCCCACCACAGCCCGTCCCAGCCCACCACAGCCCATCCCAGCCCACCACAGCCCGTCCCAGCCCACCACAGCCCGTCCCAGACCACCACAGCCCGTCCCAGCTCGTCCCAGACCACCATAGCCTCTCACAGCACACCACAGCCCGTAACAGCCCACCACAGCAAGTACCAGCCCGTCCCAGCCCACCACGGCCCGTCTCAGCCCACCACGGCCCGTCTCAGCCCACCACGGCCCGTCTCAGCTCACCACAACCTGTCCCAGACGACCACAGCCCGTCCCAGCTCACCACAGCCCACCACAGCCCGTCCCAGCCCACCACATCCCATCCCAGCCCACCAGAGCCCGTCCCAGCCTGTTTCAGCCCACCACGGCTAACCACGGCCTGTCCCGGCCCACCACGGCCAACCACGGTCCACCATGGCCCACCAGAGCACACCACGGCCCACCACGGCCCTTCCCAGTCCACCACAGCCCACCACAGCCTGTCCCAGCCCACCACGGCCCGTCCCAGCCCACCACGGCCCACCCCAGCCACCACGGCCCGTCCCAGCCCACCACGGCCCGTCCCAGCCCACCACGGCCCATCACAGCCCACCACAGTTCACCACAGCCCGTCCTAGCCCAGCACGGCCCGTCCCAGCCCACCACGGACCACCACGGCCCATCTCAGCCCACCACAGCCTGTCCAAGCCCAGCACAGCCCTCCACAACCCTCCACAGCCCGTCCCAACCCTCCACAGCTCATCCCAGCCTACCACAGCCCGTCGCAGCCCAACACAGCTTATCCCAGCCCACCGCAGCCCGTCCCAGCCCACCGCAACCCGTCCAAGCCCACCACAGCCCACCACAGGTCACCACAGCCCACCACAGCCCACCACAGGTCACCACAGCCTATTTCAGCCCACCACGGCAAACCACGGCCCGTCCCAGCCCACCACGGCCCGCCATGGCCCACCACAGCTCGTCCCAGATAAACACGGCGCACCACAGCCCACCACGGCCCGTCCCGGCCCACCACAGCTCGTCCCAGCACACCACAGCCCACCACAGCCCACCACAGCCCACCACGGCCCGTCCCGGCTTACCACAGCCCACCACAGACCGTCCCAGCCCACCACAGACCGTCCCAGCCCACCACAGCCCGTCCCACCACACCACGGCCCACGAAAGCCCACCACAGCCCACCACGGCCCACCACAGCGCGTCCCAGCCTACTACAAGCCGTCCTAGCCCACCACAGACCTCCAGAGCCCGTCTCAGCTCACCACAGCCTATCCCAGCCCACCACGGCCCACCACAGCACACTACGGCCCACCGCAGCCTATCCCAACCCGTCCCAGCCCACCACGGCCCGTCCCAGCCCACCACGGCTGGTCCCAGCCCGTCCCAGCCCACGACAGCCCGTCCCAGCCCACCAGAGCCCACCAGAGCCCACCACAGCTCGTCCCAGCCCACCACAGCCCACAAGAGCTTGTCACAGACCACCACAGCCCGTCCCAGCCCACCAGAGCCCGTCCCAGCCCACCAGAGCCCATCCCAGCCTGTTTCAGCCCACCACGGCTAACCACGGCCTGTCCCGGCCCACCACGGCCAACCACGGTCCACCATGGCCCACCAGAGCACACCACGGCCCACCACGGCCCTTCCCAGTCCACCACAGCCCACCACAGCCTGTCCCAGCCCACCACGGCCCGTCCCAGCCCACCACAGCCCACCCCAGCCCACCACGGCCCGTCCCAGCCCACCACGGCCCGTCCCAGCCCACCACGGCCCATCACAGCCCACCACAGTTCACCACAGCCCGTCCTAGCCCAGCACGGCCCGTCCCAGCCCACCACGGACCACCACAGCCAATCTCAGCCCACCACAGCCTGTCCAAGCCCAGCACAGCCCTCCACAACCCTCCACAGCCCGTCCCAACCCTCCACAGCTCATCCCAGCCTACCACAGCCCGTCGCAGCCCAACACAGCTTATCCCAGCCCACCGCAGCCCGTCCCAGCCCACCGCAGCCTGTCCTAGCCCACCGAAACCCGTCCCAGCCCACCGCAACCCGTCCCAGCCCACCACAGGCCACCACAGGTCACCACAGCCCACCACCGGTCACCACAGCCCACGACCGGTCACCACAGCCCACCACAGGTCACCACAGCCTGTTTCAGCCCACCACGGCAAACCACGGCCCGTCCCAGCCCACCACGGCCTGCCATGGCCCACCACAGCTCGTCCCAGATAAACACGGCGCACCACAGCCCACCACGGCCCGTCCCGGCCCACCACAGCCCGTCCCAGCACACCACAGCCCGTCCCAGCCCACCGCAGCCCGTCCCAGCCCACCACAGCCCGTCCCAGCCCCTCCCAGCCCGTCTCAGCCCACCACAGCCTGTCCCAGCCTGTCCCAGCTCGTCCAAGCCTGTCCCAGACCCCCAGAGCCTGTCGCAGCCCACCACAGCCCGTCACAGCCCGTCCCAGCTCTCCACAACCCACCGCAGCCCGTCCCAGCCCACCACAGCCCGTCCCAGCCCACCACGGCCCACGAAAGCCCACCACAGCCCACCACAGCCCGTCCCAGCCCACCACAGAACTCCAGAGCCCGTCTCAGCCCACCACAGCCTGTCCCAGCCCACCACAGCTTTTCCCAGCCCGTCCCAGCACACCACAGCCCACAAGAGCCCATCCCAGCCCACCAGAGCCCGTCCCAGCCAACCAAAGCCCACCACAGACCGTCCCAGCCCACCAGAGCCAGTCCCAGCTTACCACAGCACACCACAGCCCTTCCCCGCCCACCACGGCCCGTCCCCGCCCACCACGGCCCGTCCCCGCCCACCACGGCCCACTTCAGCCCAGCAGTGCCTGTCCCAGCCCACCACAGCCCACCAGAGCTTGTCCCAGCCCACCACAGCCCACCACAGCCTGTTCCAGCCCACCACAGCCAACTACAGCCCACCACAGCCCACCACGGCCCGTCCCAGCCCACCACGGCCCATCCCAGCCCACCACAGCCCTTCCCAGCCCACCACGGCCCGTCCCATTCCACCACAGACAGTCCCAGCACGTCGCAGCCCGTCCCAGCCCACCACAGCCTGTCCCAGCTCATCAAAGCCTGTCCCAGCCCACCACAGCTTGTCCCAGCCCACCACAGACCGTCCCAGACGACGACAGCCCGTTCCAGACCACCACAGCCCGTCCCAGCCCACCATGGCCCACCACAGCCCACCAGAGCCCGTCCCTAGCCCATCACAGCCCGTCTCAAGCTCACCAGAACCCACCACAGCCCACCACAACCCGTCCCAGCTCGCCCCAGCCCACGACAGCTTGTTCCAGACCACCAGAGCCCGTCCCAGCCCACCATGGCCCACCACAGCCCACCACAGCCCGTCCCAGCCCAACACAGCCCGTCCCAGCACACCACAGACCGTCCCAGTCCACCACAGACCGTCCCAGCATGTCCCAGCCCACCACAGCCCGTTCCAGCCCACCACAGCCCGTCCCCGCCCGTCCCAGCCCACCACAGACCAGCACAGCCCGTCCCAGCACACCACAGCCCGTCCCAGCCCGTCCCAGCCCATCCCAGCCCGTCGCAGCATGCCGCAGCCCGTCCCAGCCCACCACAGCCCGTCCCAGCAAACCACAGCCCGTCCCAGCCCACCACAGCCCGTCCCAGCCCACCACAGACCGTCCCAGCCCACCACAGACCGTCCCAGCCCACCACAGACCGTTCCAGACCACCGCAGCCCGTCCCCGCCCACCGCAGCCCGTCTCCGCCCATCGCAGCCCGTCCCAGCACACTACAGCTTGTCCCAGCCCGTCCCAGCCCGTCCCAGCATGTCCCAGCCCGTCCCAGCACACCACACCCCCGTCCCAGCCCACACCAGCCCGTCCCAGCACACCACAGCCCGTCCCAGCCCACCACAGCCCGTCCCAGCCCACTACAGCCCGTCCCAGCCCACCACAGCCCGTCCCATCACACCACAGCCCACCAGAGCCCGTCCCAGCACGTCCCAGCCAACCACGGCCCGTCCCAGCCCACCACGGCCCACCACAGCCCACCACAGCCAGTCCCAGCCCACCACAGCCCGTCCCATCCCACCACAGCCCGTCCCAGCCCACCACAGCCCGTCCCAGCCGACCACAGCCCGTCCCTCCACGGCCCAGCCCACCACAGCCCGTCCCAGCCTCTCCCAGCCCACCACAGCCCGTCACCGCCAGCCACAGCCCGTCCCTGCACAACACAGCCCGTCCCAGCCCACCACAGCTCGTCCCAGCCCGTCCCAGCCCGTCCCAGCCCACCACAGAATGTCCCAGCCCACCACAGCCCGCCCCGGCCCACCAGAGCCCGTCCCAGCCCACCACAGACCGTCCCAGCCCACCACAGACCGTTCCAGACCACCGCAGCCCGTCCCCGCCCACCGCAGCCCGTCTCCGCCCATCGCAGCCCGTCCCAGCACACTACAGCTTGTCCCAGCCCGTCCCAGCCCGTCCCAGCATGTCCCAGCCCGTCCCAGCACACCACACCCCGTCCCAGCCGACAGCAGCCCGTCCCAGCACACCACAGCCCGTCCCAGCCCACCACAGCCCGTCCCAGCCCACTACAGCCCGTCCTAGCCCACCACAGCACGTCCCATCACACCACAGCCCACCAGAGCCCGTCCCAGCCCGTCCCAGCCAACCACGGCCCGTCCCAGCCCACCACGGCCCACCACAGCCCACCACAGCGCATCCCAGCCCACCACAGCCCGTCCCATCCCACCACAGCCCGTCCCAGCCCACCACAGCCCGTCCCAGCCGACCACAGCCCGTCCCTCCACGGCCCAGCCCACCAGAGCCCGTCCCAGCCCGTCCCAGCCCACCACAGCCCATCTCAAGCTCACCAGAACCCACCACAGCCCACCACAGCCTGTCCCAGACCACCACGGCCCACCACAGCCCACCACAGCCCATCCCAGCCCACCACAGTTCACCACGGGCCATCTCAGACCACCGTGACCTGTCCCAGCCCACCACAGCCCATCCCTTCCCATACCGGCTCAAAACAGCTCACCATGGCCCACCACAGCCCACCACGGTTCACCACGGCCCGTCCCAGCACACCACGCCCCACCACAGCCCATCCCTGCCCACCACAGCCCATCCCTGCCCACCACAACCCGTCCCAGCCCGTCCCCACCCGTCCCAGCCCACCACAGACCAGCACAGCCCGTCCCAGCACACCACAGCCCGTCCCAGCCCACCACAGACCATTCCAGACCACCACAGCTTGTCCCCGCCCACCATAGCCCGTGCCAGCCCACCACAGCCCGTCCCAGCCCACCACAGCCCGTCCCAGCTCGTTCCAGACCACCAGAACTCGTCTCAGCCCGTCCCAGCCAACCACGGCCCGTCCCAGCCCACCACGGCCCACCACAGCCCACCACAGCGCATCCCAGCCCACCACAGCCCGTCCCATCCCACCACAGCCCGTCCCAGCCCACCACAGCCCGTCCCAGCCGACCACAGCCCGTCCCTCCACGGCCCAGCCCACCACAGCCCGTCCCAGCCTCTCCCAGCCCACCACAGCCCGTCACCGCCAGCCACAGCCCGTCCCTGCACAACACAGCCCGTCCCAGCCCACCACAGCTCGTCCCAGCCCGTCCCAGCCCGTCCCAGCACACCACAGAATGTCCCAGCCCACCACAGCCCGCCCCGGCCCACCACAGCCCGTCCCGGCCCACCACAACCCGTCACAGCCCGTCCCAGCCCACCACAGAATGTCCCAGCCCACCACAGAATGTCCCAGCCCACCACAGCCCGTCCCAGCCCACCACAGACCGTCCCAGCCCACCACAACCCGTCTCCGCCCACCACAGCCCATCCCCGCCCACCACAGCCCGTCCCGGCCCACCACAGCCCGTCCCGGCCCACCACAGCCCGTTCCAGACCACCAGAGCCCGTCCCAGCCCACCACAGAATGTCCCAGCCCACCACAGCCTGTCTCAGCCTATCCCAGCCTGTCCCAGCCCACCACAGCCCGTCCCAGCCCACCACAGCCTGTCCCAGCCCGTCCCAGCCCGTCCCAGCACACCACAGCACGTCCCAGCCCGTCCCAGCCCACCACAGCCCGTCCACGCCCACCACAGCCCGTCCCCGCCCACCGCAGCCCGTCCCAGCACACTACAGCTTGTCCCAGCCCGTCCCATCTCGTCCCAGCCCGTCCCAGCCCGTGCCAGCACACCACAGCTTTTCCCAGCCCACCACAGCCCGTCCCAGCCCACCACAGAATGTCCCAGCCCACCACAGCCCGTCCCGGCCCACCACAGCCCGTCCTGGCCCACCACAGCCCATCCCGGCCCACCACAGCCCGTCACAGCCTGTCCCAGCCCACCACAGAATGTCCCAGCCCACCACAGCCCTTCCCAGGCCACCACAACCCGTCTCCGCCCACCACAGCCCATCCCCGCCCACCAGAGCCTGTCCCGGCCCACCACAGCCCGTTCCAGACCACCAGAGCCCGTCCCAGCCCACCACAGAATGTCCCAGGCCACCACAGCCTGTCTCAGCCTATCCCAGCCTGTCCCAGCCCACCACAGCCCGTCCCAGCCCACCACAGACCGTCCCAGCCCACCACAGCCCGTCCCAGCCCACCACAGCCCGTCCCATCACACCACAGCCCGTCCCATCACAGCACAGCCCACCAGAGCCGGTCCCAGCCCGTCCCAGCCCACCACGGCCCGTCCCAACCCACCACGGCCCACCACAGCCCACCACAGTTTACCACGGGCCATCTCAGCCCACCATGACCTGTCCCAGCCCACCACGGCCCACCACAGCCCATCCCTGCCCACCACAGCCCGTCCCAGCACACCACAGACCATCCCAGTCCACCACACACCGTCCCAGCATGTCCCAGCCTGTCCCAACCCACCACAGCCCGTCCCAGCCCACCACAGCCCGTCCCAGCCCACGACAGCCCGTCCCAGCCCACCACAGCCCTTTCCAGACCACCAGAGCCCGTCCCAGCCCGTCCCAGCCCTCCACGGCCCACCGCAGCGAGCCACGGCCCAGCACAGCCCACCACGGCCCGTCCCAGCCCACCACGGCCTGCCACAGCCCACCACGGCCCACCACAGCCCACCCCTTCCCATCCAGTCCCAAAACGGCCCACCACAGCCCACCACAGCCCGTCCCTGCTCACCACGGCCCACCACAGCCCGTCCCGGCCCACCACAGCCCGTCCCAGCCCCCCACAGCCCGTTGTGGTGGGCTGTGACCAGCTGTGGTGGGCTGTGACCAGCTGTGGTGGGCTGGGACGTACTGGGACGAGATGGGACGAGCTGGGACGGGCTGGGACGGGCTGTGGTGGACGGGGCCGGGCTCTGGTGGGCTGGGAAGGACTGTCGTGGGCTGGGAAGGGCTGTCGTGGGCTGTGGGGGTCTGGGACATGCTGTGGTGGGCTGGGAAGGGCTGGGACATGATGTGACGAGCTGGGACGAGCTGTGACGGGCTGTGGTGTGTTGTAGTGGCCTGTGGTGTGCTGTAGTGGCCTGTGGTGGGCTGGGACGGGCTGTGCTGGGCTGGGACGGGCTGTGCTGGGCTTGGACGGGCTGTGGTGGGCTGGGACAAACTGTTGTGGGCTGTGGTGGGCTGGGATGAGCTGGGACAGGCTGGGACGGGCTGGGACGGGCTGTGGTGGGCTGTGACGGGCTGTGGTGGGCTGGGATGGTCTGTGGTGGGCTGTGGTGGGCTGTGGAGGGCTGGGACGGGCTGTAGTGTGCCGTGGTGGGCTGGGACGGGCTGTGGTGGGCTGTGGTGGGCTGGGGCGGGCTGTGGTGGGCTGGGACGGGCTGTGGTGGGCTGTGGTGGGCTGTGGTGGGCTGTGGTGGGCTGGGACGGGCTGTGGTGGGTTGGGACGGGCTGTGGTGGGCTGGGACGGGCTGGGACGGGCCGTGGTGGGCTGGGACGAGCCGTGGTAGGCTGGGACGGGCTCTGGTGGGCTTGGACAGGCTGTGGTGGGCTGGGAAGAGCCGTAGTAGGCTGGGACGGGCCGTGGTGGGCCGCGACGGGCCGTGGTGGGTTGTTATGGGCCGTGGTGGGCTGTGGTGGACCGTGGTGGGCTGTGGTGGACCGTGGTGGGCTGTGATGGGCTGTGGTAAGCTGGGACGGTATGTGGTAAGCTGGGACGGGCTTTCGTGGGCTGGGACGGGTTGTCGTGGGCTGGGACGGGCTGGGACAGCCCGTGGTGGGCTGGGACAGGCTGTGGTGAGCTGTGACGGGCCGTGGTGGGCCGGGACGGGCTATGGTGGGCCGGGACGGGCTGTGTTTGCCTGGGACAGGCCGTGGTGGGCTGGGACGGGCCGTGGTGGGCTGGGACAGGCTCTGGTGGGCTTGGACAGGCTGTGGTGGGCTGGGACGAGCCGTAGTAGGCTGGGACGGGCCGTGGTGGGCCGCGACGGGCCGTGGTGGGTTGTTATGGGCCGTGGTGGGCTGGGACGGGCTGTGGTGGGCTGTGGTGGACCGTGGTGGGCTGTGATGGGCTGTGGTAAGCTGGGACGGGATGTGGTAAGCTGGGACGGGCTTTCGTGGGCTGGGACGGGTTGTCGTGGGCTGGGACGGGCTGGGACGGGCCGTGGTGAGCTGGGACGGGCCGTGGTGGGCTGGGACGGGCTGTGTTTGGCTGGGACAGGCTGTGTTTGGCTGGGACGGGCTGTGTTTGGCTGGGACGGGCTGTGTTTGGCTGGGACGGGCTGTGTTTGGCTGGGACAGGCTGTGGTGGGCCGGGCCGGGCCGTGCTGGGCTGGGACGGGCTGGGACAGGCCGTGGTGGGCTGTGGTGGGCTGGGACGGGCCGTGGTGGGCTGGGATGGGCCGTGGTGGGTTGGGACGGACCGTGGTGGGCTGGGACGGGCCGTGGTGGTCCGGGACGGGCCGTGGTGGTCCGGGACAGGCCGTGGTGGGCGGGGACAGACCGTGGTTGGGCGTTCTGGACCGTGGTGGGCCGTGATGGGCCGGGACGGGCCGTGATGGGCCGGGATGGGCCGTGATGGGTCGGGACGGGCCATGGTGGGCAGGGACCGGCTGTGGTGGGCTGGGACGGGCTGTGGTTGGCTGGGACGGGCTGGGACATGCTGTGGTGGTCGGGGACGGGCTGTGGTGGTCCGGGATGGACTGGGACGGGCCGTGGTGGACTGGGACGGGCTGTGTTGGGCTGGGAAGGGCTGTGGTGGGCTGCGAAGGGCTGTGGTGGGCTGGGACAGGCTGTGGTGGGCTGTGGTGGGATGGGACTGGCCGTGGTGGGCTGGGACCGGCCGTGGTGGTCCGGGACGGGCTGCGGTGGTTTGGGACGGGCCGTGGTGGGCTGGGACGGGCTGTTATAAGCTGTAACCGGCTGTGGTGGTCTGGGACGGGTTGTGGTGAGCTGAGACGTGCTGTGGCGGGCTTTGGTGGACTGAGGTGGGCTGGGACGAGCCGTGGTGGGCTGGGACGGGCTGGTACTTGATGTGGTGGGCTGGTACGTGCTGGGACGGGCTGTGACGGGCTGGGATGGGCTGGAACGAGCTGGGGCGGGCTGGGCCGGGCTGTGATGGGCTGGGCCGGGCTGTGGTGGGCTGTGGTGGTCTGGGACGGGCTGGGACGGGCTGTGGTGGGTTCTGCTGAGCTTGAGACGGGCTGTGGTGGGCTGGAACGAGCTGGGACGGGCTGTAGTCAGCTGGGACGGGCTGTGGTGGGCTGGGACGGGCTGTGGTGGGATGGGACGGGCTGTGGTGGGCTGGGACGGGTCGTGGTGGTCCGGAACGGGCCGTGGTGGTGCGGGACGGGCCGTGGTGGGCGGGGACAGACCGTGGTTGGGCGTTCTGGACCGTGGTGGGCCGTGATGGGCCAGGACGGGCCGTGATGGGCCGGGACGGGCCGTGGTGGGTCGGGATGGGCCGTGGTGGGCCGGGTACCGGCTGTGGTGGGCTGGGACGGGCTGTGGTGGGCTGGGACGGGCTGTGGTGGGCTGGGACGGGCTGTGGTGGGCTGGGACGCACTGTGGTGTGCTTGGACGGGCTGTGGTGGGCTGGGACGGGCTGTGGTGGGCTGGGACGCGCTGCGGTGGGCTGGGATGGGCTATGGTGGGCTGGGACGGGCTGGGACGTCATGGGACGAGCTGGAACGAGCTGCAGTGGGCTGTGGTGGGCTGGGACGGGCTGTGCTGTACTGGGACGGGCTGTGGTGGGCTGGGACAGGCTGTGGTGGCCTGGGACGGTCTGTGGTGGGCTGGAACGGGCTGTGGTGGGCTGGGACGGGCTGGGACGTGTTGGGACGAGCTGTAGTGGGCTGTGGTGGGCTGGGACGAGCTGGGACGGGCTGGGACGTGCTGGGACGTGCTGGGGCGGTCTGTAGTGGGCTGTGGTGGGCTGGGACGTGCTGGGGCGGCCTGTAGTTGATTGTGGTGGGCTGGTACGGGCTGTGGTGGCCTGGGACGGGCTGTGGTGGGCGGGGACAGGCTGGGACGGGCTGGGATGGGCGCTGGTGGGCTGGGACGCGCTGTGGTGGGCTGAGGTGGGCCGTGGTGAGCTGGGACGGGCCGTGGTGGGCCGGGACGGGCCGTGGTGGGCGGGGACGGGATGTGGGTGACGGGGACGGGCTGTGGTGGGCAGGGACGGGCTCTGGTGGTCTGGAATGGGCTGTGGTGGGCTGGGACGGGCTGGGACAAGATGTGGTGAACTGGGACGGGCTGTGGTTGGCTGGGACGGGCCGGGCCGGGCCGTGGTGGGCCGGGCCGGGCCGTGGCGGGCCGGGACGGACCGTGGTGGGCCGGGACGGGCGGTGGGAAGCCGGGACGGGCTCTGGTGGGCCGGGACGAGCTGTGGTGGGTTGGGACGGGCTGTGGTGAGCTGGGACGGGCTGTGGTGGGCTGGGACGGGCTGTGGTGAGCTGGGACGGGCTGTGGTGGGCCGGGACGGGCTGTGGTGGGCCGGGACGGACCGTGGTGAGCTGGGACCGGCCGTGGTGGACCGAGACGGGCCGTGGTGGGCTGGGACGGGCTGTGGTAGGCTGTGGTGTGCTGCGACGGACTGTGGTGGGCTTGGACAAGCTGTGGTGGGCTGGGCCGGGCTGTGGTGGGTTGGGACAGGCTCTGGTGCGCTGTGGTGGGTTGTGGTGAGCTGAGACAGGCTGTGGTGGGTTGGGACGGGCTGTGGAGAGCTGTGGAGGGCTGTGGTGGGCTTGGACAGGCTGTGGTGGGTTGAGATCTGCCGTGGTGGGCCGTGGTGGGCCGGGACGGTCCGTTGTAATCTGGGACGGTCCGTTGTAATCTGGGACGGGCAGTGCTTGGCTGTGACGGGCTGTGGTGGGCTGGAACGAGCTGTGACGGGCTGTGGTGGGCTGGGACGGGCTGTGGTGGGCTGGGACGGGCTGTGGTGGGCTGGGACGGGCTGTGGTGGGCTGGGACGGGCTGCGATGGGCCGTGGTGGGCTGTGGTGGGTTGTGGTGGGCTTGGACAGGCTGTGGTTGGCTGGGACGGGCTCTGGTCGTCTGGAAAGGGCTGTGGTGGGCTGGGACAGGCCGTGGTGGTCCGGGCTGGGCCGTGGTGGGCTGTGGTGGGCTGGGACAGGCTGTGGTGGGCCGGGCCGGGCTGTGGTGGGCTGGGAAGGGGTGGGACGGGCTGTGGTGGGCTGGGACGGGCTGTGGTGGGCTGGGACGGGCTGTGGTGGCCTGGGACGGGCTGTGGTGGCCTGCGACGGGCTGTGGTGGGCTGGGACGGGCTGGGACGGGCTGAGGTGGGCTGGGACGGGCTGTGGTTGTCTTGGACGGGCTTTGGTGGGCTGTGGTGTGCTGGGACGGGCTGTGACAAGCTGTGGTGGGCTGGGACGGGCTGTGGTGATCTGGGACGGGCTGTTGTGGGCTGGTACGGGCTGTGGTGGTCCGGGACGGGCTGTGGTGGTCCGGGACGGGCTGTGGTGGTCCGGGACGGGCTGTGATGGGCTGGGACGGGCTGTGGTGGGCTGGGACGGGCTGTGGTATGCTGTAATGGGCTGTGGTGGGCTGTGGTGGGCTGGGACGTGCTGTGGTGGGCTAGGACCGGCTGTGGTGGGCTGGGACGGGCTGTGTTGTGCCATGGCAGACAGTGGTGGACCGTGGCGTGCCGGGACGGCCTGTGGCGTGCCGTAATGGGCCTTGGCGGGCCGTGGTGGGCTGTGGGGGGCCGTGGTTGGCCGTGGCAATACATGGTGGGCCGTGGTGGGCCGGGACCGGCTGTGGTGGGCTGTGGCGGGCTGCAGTGGGCTGGGAAGGGCTGTGGTGGCCTGGGACGGGCTGTGACGGGCTGTGGTGGGCCAGGACGGGCTGTGGTGGGCCGGGGCGGGCTGTGGTGGGCTGGGACATTCTGTGGTGGGCTGGGACGGGCTGTGGTGGGCTGGGACGGGCTGTGGTGGGCAGGGATGGGCTGGGACGGGCTCTGGTGGGCTGTGGTGTGATGAGACGGGCTGTGGTGTGTTGGGACGGGCTGTGGTGTGCTGGGACGGGCTGTGGTGTGCTGGGACGAACTGTGGTGGGCTGGGACGGGCTGTGGTGGGCTGGGCCGTGATGGGACGGACTGTGGTGTGCTGGGACGGGCTGTGGTGGGCTGTGGTGGGTTCTGGTGAGCTTGAGACGGGCTGTGGTGGGCTGGGACGGGCTGGGACGGGCTGTGGTGGGCTGGGACGGGCTAGTGGTTGGCTGGGACGGGCTGTGGTGGGCTTGGACGGGCTGTGGTGTGCTGGGCCGTGCTGGGACGGGCTGTGGTGGGCTGGGACGGGCTGTGGTGTGCTGGGACGGGCTGTGGTGGGCGGGGACGGGCTGTGGTGGGCGGGGACGGTCTGTGGTGGGCTGGGACGGTCTGTGGTGGGCTGTGACGGTCTGTGGTGGGCTGGGACGGGCTGCTGTGGGCTGGGACGGGCTGGGACGGGCTAGGACGGGCTGTGGTGGGCAGGGATGGGCTGTGGCCGGCTCTGGTGGGCTGTGGTGTGATGGGACGGGCTGTGGTGTGTTGGGACGGGCTGTGGTGTGCTGGGACGGGTTGTGGTGTGCTGGGACGAACTGTGGTGGGCTGGGACGGGCTGGGACGGTCTGGGACCAGCTGTAGTGTGCTGGGACGGGCTCTGGTGGGCTGTGGTGGGCTGTAGTGGGCCGGGACAGGCCGTGGTGGGCTTTGGTGCACCGTGTTTGGCTGGGATGGGCCGTGGTGGGCTGTGGTAAGCTGGGACGGGCTGTGGTGGGCTGTGATGGGCTGTGGTGGGCTGTGGTGTGCTGGGACGGGCTGTGGTGGGCCGGGACGGGCCGTGGTTTGCCGTGGTGGGCTGAAACAGGCTGTGGTGGGCTGTGGTGGGCTGTGGTGACCGGTGGTGGGCTGTGGTGACCTGTGGTGGGCTGTGGTGGGCTGGGACGGGTTGCGGTGGGCTGGGACGGGTTTTGGTGGGCTGGGACGGGCTGCGGTGGGCTGGGACGGGCTGCGGTGGGCTGGGATAAGCTGTGTTGGGCTGCGACGGGCTGTGGTAGGCTGGGATGAGCTGTGGAGGGTTGGGACGGGCTGTGGAGGGTTGTGGAGGGCTGTGCTGGGCTTGGACAGGCTGTGGTGGGCTGAGATGGGCCGTGGTGGTCCGTGGTGGGCTGGGACGGGCCGTGCTGGGCTAGGACGGGCTGTGGTGAACTGTGGTGGGCTGCGATGGGCCGTGGTGGGCTGGTACGGGCCGTGGTGGGCTGGTACGGGCCGTGGTGGGCTGGGACGGGCCGTGGTGGGCTGGGACGGGCCGTGGTGGGCTGGGACAGGCCGTGGTGGGCTGTGGTGGACTGGGAAGGGCCGTGGTGGGCCGTGGTGTGCTCTGGTGGGCCATGGTGGACCGTGGTTGGCCGTGGTGGGCCGGGACAGGCCGTGGTTAGCCGTGGTGGGCTGAAACAGGCTGGGACGGGCTCTGGTGGGCTGGGACGGGCTCTGGTGGGCTGGGACGGGCTGTGGTGGGATGTGGTGGGCTGGGACGGGCTGTGGTCGTCTGGGAGGGGTTGTGGTGAGCTGAGACGGGCCGTGGTGGGCTGAGACGGGCCGTGGTGGGCTGAGACGGGCTGGTACTTGCTGTGGTGGGCTGTTACGGGCTGTGGTGTGCTGTGAGAGGCTGTGGTGGTCTGGGACGAGCTGGGACGGGCTGTGGTGGGCTGGGACGGGCTGTGGTGTGCTGGGACGGGCTGTGGTGGGCTGGGACGTGCTGTGGTGGGCTGGGACGGGCTGTGATGGGCCGTAGTGTGCTGTGGTGGGCTGGGACGGGCTGTGGTGAACTGTGGTGGGCTGTGATGGGCCGTGGTGGGCTGGGACGGGCCGTGGTGGGCTGGGACGGGCCGTGGTGGGCTGGGACGGGCCGTGGTGGGCTGTGGTGGACTGGGAAGGGCCGTGGTGGGCCGTGGTGTGCTCTGGTGGGCCATGGTGGACCGTGGTTGGCCGTGGTGGGCCGGGACAGGCCGTGGTTAGCCGTGGTGGGCTGAAACAGGCTGGGACGGGCTCTGGTGGGCTGGGACGGGATGTGGTGGGCTGGGACGGGCCGTGGTGGGCTGGGACGGGCTGTGGTGGGCTGGGACGGGCTGTGGTGGGCTCTGGTGGGCTCTGGTGGGCTAGGAGGGCCTGTCGTGGGCTGGGACGGGCTGTCGTGGGCTGGGACGGGCTGGGACAGGCCGTGGCGGGCTGGGACGGGCCGTGGTGGGCTGGGAAGGGCCGTGGTGGGATGCGACGGGTTGGGATAGGCTGCGGTGGGCTGGGACGGGCTGTGGTGAGTTGTGGTGAGCTGAGACGGGCTGTGGTGAAATTGGACGGGCTGTGGTGGGCTGTGGTGTGCTGGGACATGCTGTGATGAACTGGGAAGTGCTCTGGTGGTCTGGAATGGGCTGTGGTGGGCTGGGACGGGCTGTCGTGGGCTGGGACGGGCTGGGATGGGCCGTGGTGGGCTGGGACGGGCCGTGGTGGGCTGGGACGGGTTGGGATAGGCTGCGGTGGGCTGGGACGGGCTGTGGTGGGTTGTGGTGAGCTGAGACGGGCTGTGGTGAAATTGGACGGGCTGTGGTGGGCTGTGGTGTGCTGGGACATGCTGTGGTGAACTGGGAAGGGCTCTGGTGGTCTGGAATGGGCTGTGGTGGGCTGGGACAGGCCGTGGCGGGCTGCAGTGGGCTGGGACGGGCTGTGGTGGTCTGGGACAGGCTCTGGTGGGCCGGGACAGACTCTGGTGCGCTGTGGTGGGCTGTGGTGGGCTATGGTGCGCTGTGGTGGGTTGTGGTGAGCTAGAACGGGTTGTGGTGGGCTGGGACGGGCTATAGTGGGCTGGGACGGCATTGTGGTGGGCTGGGACGGGCTCTGATGGTCTGCGGCGGCCGTGGTGGGCTGGGACGAGCTGTGGTGGGCTGGGACGGGCTGGGAAGGGCTGTGGTGGGTTGTGGTGAGCTGGGACGACCTCTGGTGGGCTGGGACGGGATGTGACGGTCTGTGGTGGGCTGTGGTAAGCTGGGACGGGCTCAGGTGGGCTGGGACGGGGTGTGGTGGGCTGTGGTGGGCTGTGGTAAGCTGGGACGGGCTCAGGTGGGTTGGGACGGGCTGTGGTGCGCTGTGGTTGGCTGGGACGGGCTGTGGTGGGCGGGGACGGGGTTTGGTGGGTTAGTGGTGGGCTGGGACGACCTCTTGTGGTCTGGGACGGGCTGTGGTGGGCTGTGGTGAGCTGGGACGGGCTCTGGTGGGTTGGCACGGGGCGTGGTGGGCTGTGGTGGGCTGGGACGGGCTGTGGTGGGCTGGGACGGGCTCTGGTGGTCTGGGACATACTGTGGTGGGCTGGGATGGGCTGGGACGGGCTGTGGTGCTCTGTGGTGGGCTGGGACGTGCCGTGGTGAACCGTGGTGGGCTTGGATGGGCCGTGGTGGGCTTGGATGGGCCGTGGTGGGCTGTGGTCTGCCGTGGTGGGCTGTGGTCGGCCGTGGTGGGCTGTGCTGGGCTGTGGTCGGTTGTGGTGGGCTGGGATGGGCTGTGGTGGGCTGAGATGGGATGTGGTGGTCTGGGACAGGCTGTAATGGGCTGGGATGGGCTGTGGTGCACCTTGGTGGGCTGTGTTGGGCCCGGGTGGGCCGTGGTGGGCTGTGGTGGGCCGTGGTGGGCTGGGACGGGCTGTGGTGGGCTGGGACGGGCCGTGGTTGGCTGGGACGGGCTGTGGTGGGCTGTGGTGTGATGGGACGGGCTGTGGTGGGCTGGGATCGGCTGGGATAGGCTGTGGTTGGTTATGGTGGACTGGGAAGAGCTGTGGTGGTCTGGGACAAGCTGTGGTGGGCTGTGGTGGGCTGGGACGGGCTGGGGCGGGCTGTGGTGGGCTGTGGTGGTCTGTGGTGGCCTGGGACGTGCTGTGGTGGGCTGGGACGGGCTGTGGAGGGCTGTGGTGGGTTCTGAAGGGCTGTGGTGGGCTGTGGTGGGTTGGGACACGCTGTGGTGGGTAGGGACGGGCTGTGGTGGGCTGTGGTGTTTTGTGACGAGTTGGCACGGGCTGGGACGGGCCGTGGTGGGCTGGGATGGGCTGCGGTGGGCTGTGGTGGGCTGTGGTGGGATGGGACGGGCTGTGGTGGGTTTGGACGGGCTGGGACGGGCTGGGACAGGCAGTGGTGGGCTGGGACGGGCAGTGGTGGGCTGGGACGGGCTGTGGTGACCTGGGACGGGCTGTGGTGGGCTGGGACGGTCTGGTGTGGGCTGTGGTAAGCTGGGACGGGCTTTGGTGGGCTGTGGTGGGCTGTGGTGTGTTGTGACGGGTTGGCACGGGCTGGGTCGGGCTGTGGTGGGCTGTGATGGGCTGGGATGGGCTGTGGTGTGCTGGGACAGGCTGTGGTGGGCCGGGACGGGCCGTGGTTTGCCGTGGTGGGCTGAAACAGGCTGTGGTGACCTGTGGTAGGCTGTGGTGACCGGTGGTGGGCTGTGGTGACCTGTGGTGGGCTGGGACGGGTTGCGGTGGGCTGGGACGGGTTTCGGTGGGCTAGGACGGGCTGCGGTGGGCTGGGACGGGCTGCGGTGGGCTGGGATAAGCTGTGTTGGGCTGCGACGGGCTGTGGTAGGCTGGGATGAGCTGTGGAGGGTTGGGACGGGCTGTGGAGGGTTGTGGAGGGCTGTGCTGGGCTTGGACAGGCTGTGGTGGGCTGAGATGGGCCGTGGTGGTCCGTGGTGGGCTGGGACGGGCCGTGCTGGGCTAGGACGGGCTGTGGTGAACTGTGGTGGGCTGTGATGGGCCGTGGTGGGCTGGGACGGGCCGTGGTGGGCTGGGGTGGGCCGTGGTGGGCTGGGACGGGCCGTGGTGGGCTGGGACAGGCCGTGGTGGGCTGTGGTGGACTGGGAAGGGCCCTGGTGGGCCGTGGTGTGCTCTGGTGGGCCATGGTGGACCGTGGTTGGCCGTGGTGGGCCGGGACAGGCCGTGGTTAGCCGTGCTGGGCTGAAACAGGCTGGGACGGGCTCTGGTGGGCTGGGACGGGCTCTGGTGGGCTGGGACGGGCTGTGGTCGTCTGGGACGGGTTGTGGTGAGCTGAGACGGGCCGTGGTGGGCTGAGACGGGCCGTGGTGGGCTGAGACGGGCTGGTACTTGCTGTGGTGGGCTGTTACGGGCTGTGGTGTGCTGTGAGAGGCTGTGGTGGTCTGGGACGAGCTGGGACGGGCTGTGGTGGGCTGGGACGGGCTGTGGTGTGCTGGGACGTGCTGTGGTGGGCTGGGACGGGCTGTGGTGAACTGTGGTGGGCTGTGATGGGCCGTGGTGGGCTGGGACGGGCCGTGGTGGGCTGGGACGGGCCGTGGTGGGCTGGGACGGGCCGTGGTGGGCTGGGACGGGCCGTGGTGGGCTGTGGTGGACTGGGAAGGGCCGTGGTGGGCCGTGGTGTGCTCTGGTGGGCCATGGTGGACCGTGGTTGGCCGTGGTGGGCCGGGACAGGCCGTGGTTAGCCGTGGTGGGCTGAAACAGGCTGGGACGGGCTCTGGTGGGCTGGGACGGGCCGTGGTGGGCTGGGACGGGCTGTGGTGGGCTGTGGTGGGCTGGGACGGGCTGTGGTGGGCTCTGGTGGGCTCTGGTGGGCTGGGAGGGCCTGTCGTGGGCTGGGACGGGCTGTCGTGGGCTGGGACGGGCTGGGACGGGCCGTGGCGGGCTGGGACGGGCCGTGGTGGGCTGGGACGGGCCGTGGTGGACTGGGACGGGTTGGGATAGGCTGCGGTGGGCTGGGACGGGCTGTGGTGGGTTGTGGTGAGCTGAGACGGGCTGTGGTGAAATTGGACGGGCTGTGGTGGGCTGTGGTGTGCTGGGACATGCTGTGGTGAACTGGGAACGGCTCTGGTGGTCTGGAATGGGCTGTGGTGGGCTGGGACGGGCCGTGGCGGGCTGCAGTGGGCTGGGACGGGCTGTGGTTGGCTGGGACAGGCTCTGGTGGGCAGGGACAGACTCTGGTGCGCTGTGGTGGGCTGTGGTGGGCTATGGTGCGCTGTGGTGGGTTGTGGTGAGCTAGAACGGGTTGTGGTGGGCTGGGACGGGCTATAGTGGGCTGGGACGGGATTGTGGTGGGCTGGGACGGGCTCTGATGGTCTGCGGCGGCCGTGGTGGGCTGGGACGAGCTGTGGTGGGCTGGGACGGGCTGGGAAGGGCTGTGGTGGGTTGTGGTGAGCTGGGACGACCTCTGGTGGGCTGGGACGGGATGTGACGGTCTGTGGTGGGCTGTGGTAAGCTGGGACGGGCTCAGGTGGGTTGGGACGGGCTGTGGTGCGCTGTGGTTGGCTGGGACGGGCTGTGGTGGGCGGGGACGGGGTTTGGTGGGTTAGTGGTGGGCTGGGACGACCTCTTGTGGTCTGGGACGGGCTGTGGTGGGCTGTGGTGAGCTGGGACGGGCTCTGGTGGGTTGGCACGGGGCGTGGTGGGCTGTGGTGGGCTGGGACGGGCTGTGGTGGGCTGGGACGGGCTCTGGTGGTCTGGAATGGGCTGTGGTGGGCTGGGACGGGCCGTGGCGGGCTGCGGTGGGCTGGGACGGGCTGTGGTGGGCTGGGACAGGCTCTGGTGGGCAGGGACAGACTCTGGTGCGCTGTGGTGGGCTATGGTGGGCTATGGTGCGCTGTGGTGGGTTGTGGTGAGCTAGAACGGGTTGTGGTGGGCTGGGACGGGCTATAGTGGGCTGGGACGGGATTGTGGTGGGCTGGGACGGGCTCTGATGGTCTGCGGCGGCCGTGGTGGGCTGGGAAGAGCTGTGGTGGGCTGGGACGGGCTGGGAAGGGCTGTGGTGGGTTGTGGTGAGCTGGGACGACCTCTGGTGGGCTGGGACGGGATGTGACGGGCTGTGGTGGGCTGTGGTAAGCTGGGACGGGCTCAGGTGGGTTGGGACGGGCTGTGGTGCGCTGTGGTTGGCTGGGACGGGCTGTGGTGGGCGGGGACGGGGTTTGGTGGGTTAGTGGTGGGCTGGGACGACCTCTTGTGGTCTGGGACGGGCTGTGGTGGGCTGTGGTGAGCTGGGACGGGCTCTGGTGGGTTGGCACGGGGCGTGGTGGGCTGTGGTGGGCTGGGACGGGCTGTGGTGGGCTGGGACGGGCTCTGGTGGTCTGGGACATACTGTGGTGGGCTGGGACGGGCTGGGACGGGCTGTGGTGCTCTGTGGTGGGCTGGGACGTGCCGTGGTGGACCGTGGTGGGCTTGGATGGGCCGTGGTGGGCTTGGATGGGCCCTGGTGGGCTGTGGTCTGCCGTGGTGGGCTGTGGTCGGCCGTGGTGGGCTGTGGTGGGCTGTGGTCGGTTGTGGTGGGCTGGGACGGGCTGTGGTGGGCTGAGATGGGATGTGGTGGTCTGGGACAGGCTGTAATGAGCTGGGATGGGCTGTGGTGCACCTTGGTGGGCTGTGTTGGGCCCGGGTGGGCCGTGGTGGGCTGTGGTGGGCCGTGGTGGGCTGGGACGGGCTTTGGTGGGCTGGGACGGGCCGTGGTTGGCTGGGACGGGCTGTAGTGCGCTGTGGTGTGATGGGACGGGCTGTGGTGGGCTGGGATCGGCTGGGATAGGCTGTGGTTGGTTATGGTGGACTGGGAAGAGCTGTGGTGGTCTGGGACAAGCTGTGGTGGGCTGTGGTGGGCTGGGACGGGCTGTGGTGGGCTGGGACGGGCTGTGGTGGGCTGTGGTGGTCTGTGGTGGCCTGGGACGTGCTGTGGTGGGCTGGGACGGGCTGTGGTGGGCTGTGGTGGGTTCTGAAGGGCTGTGGTGGGCTGTGGTGGGTTGGGACACGCTGTGGTGGGTAGGGACGGGCTGTGGTGGGCTGTGGTGTTTTGTGACGAGTTGGCACGGGCTGGGACGGGCCGTGGTGGGCTGGGATGGGCTGCGGTGGGCTGTGAGAGGCTGTGGTGGGATGGGACGGGCTGTGGTGGGTTGGGACGGGCTGGGACGGGCTGGGACGGGCAGTGGTGGGCTGGGACGGGCAGTGGTGGGCTGGAACGGGCTGTGGTGGGCTGGGACGGGCTGTGGTGGGCTGGGACGGGCTGTGGTGGGCTGGGACGGTCTGTGGTGGGCTGTGGTAAGCTGGGACGGGCTGTGGTGGGCTGTGATGGGCTGTGGTGGGCTGTGGTGTGCTGGGACGGGCTGTGGTGGGCCGGGACGGGCCGTGGTTTGCCGTGGTGGGCTGAAACAGGCTGTGGTGACCTGTGGTGGGCTGTGGTGACCGGTGGTGGGCTGTGGTGACCTGTGGTGGGCTGTGGTGGGCTGGGACGGGTTGCGGTGGGCTGGGACGGGTTTTGGTGGGCTGGGACGGGCTGCGGTGGGCTGGGATAAGCTGTGTTGGGCTGCGACGGGCTGTGGTAGGCTGGGATGAGCTGTGGAGGGTTGGGACGGGCTGTGGAGGGTTGTGGAGGGCTGTGCTGGGCTTGGACAGGCTGTGGTGGGCTGAGATGGGCCGTGGTGGTCCGTGGTGGGCTGGGACGGGCCGTGCTGGGCTAGGACGGGCTGTGGTGAACTGTGGTGGGCTGCGATGGGCCGTGGTGGGCTGGGACGGGCCGTGGTGGGCTGGTACGGGCCGTGGTGGGCTGGGACGGGCCGTGGTGGGCTGGGACGGGCCGTGGTGGGCTGGGACAGGCCGTGGTGGGCTGTGGTGGACTGGGAAGGGCCGTGGTGGGCCGTGGTGTGCTCTGGTGGGCCATGGTGGACCGTGGTGGGCCGGGACAGGCCGTGGTTAGCCGTGGTGGGCTGAAACAGGCTGGGACGGGCTGTGGTGGGCTGGGACGGGCTCTGGTGGGCTGGGACGGGCTGTGGTGGGCCGTGGTGGGCTGGGACGGGCTGTGGTCGTCTGGGACGGGTTGTGGTGAGCTGAGACGGGCCGTGGTGGGCTGAGACGGGCCGTGGTGGGCTGAGACGGGCTGGTACTTGCTGTGGTGGGCTGTTACGGGCTGTGGTGTGCTGTGAGAGGCTGTGGTGGTCTGGGACGAGCTGGGACGGGCTGTGGTGGGCTGGGACGGGCTGTGGTGTGCTGGGACGGGCTGTGGTGGGCTGGGACGTGCTGTGGTGGGCTGGGACGGGCTGTGGTGGGACGTAGTGTGCTGTGGAGGGCTGGGACGGGCTCTGGTGAAATGTGGTGGGCTGTGATGGGCCGTGGTGGGCTGGGACGGGCCGTGGTGGGCTGGGACGGGCCGTGGTGGGCTGGGACGGGCCGTGGTGGGCTGTGGTGGACTGGGAAGGGCCGTGGTGGGCCGTGGTGTGCTCTGGTGGGCCATGGTGGACCGTGGTTGGCCGTGGTGGGCCGGGACAGGCCGTGGTTAGCCGTGGTGGGCTGAAACAGGCTGGGACGGGCTCTGGTGGGCTGGGACGGGATGTGGTGGGCTGGGACGGGCCGTGGTGGGCTGGGACGGGCTGTGGTGGGCTGGGACGGGCTGTGGTGGGCTCTGGTGGGCTCTGGTGGGCTGGGAGGGCCTGTCGTGGGCTGGGACGGGCTGTCGTGGGCTGGGACGGGCTGGGACGGGCCGTGGCGGGCTGGGACGGGCCGTGGTGGGCTGGGACGGGCCATGGTGGACTGGGACGGGTTGGGATAGGCTGCGGTGGGCTGGGACGGGCTGTTGTGGGTTGTGGTGAGCTGAGACGGGCTGTGGTGAAATTGGACGGGCTGTGGTGGGCTGTGGTGTGCTGGGACATGCTGTGGTGAACTGGGAAGGGCTCTGGTGGTCTGGAATGGGCTGTGGTGGGCTGGGACGGGCTGTCGTGGGCTGGGACGGGCTGGGACGGGCCGTGGTGGGCTGGGACGGGCCGTGGTGGGCTGGGACGGGTTGGGATAGGCTGCGGTGGGCTGGGACGGGCTGTGGTGGGTTGTGGTGAGCTGAGACGGGCTGTGGTGAAATTGGACGGGCTGTGGTGGGCTGTGGTGTGCTGGGACATGCTGTGGTGAACTGGGAAGGGCTCTGGTGGTCTGGAATGGGCTGTGGTGGGCTGGGACGGGCCGTGGCGGGCTGCAGTGGGCTGGGACGGGCTGTGGTGGGCTGGGACAGGCTCTGGTGGGCCGGGACAGACTCTGGTGCGCTGTGGTGGGCTGTGGTGGGCTATGGTGCGCTGTGGTGGGTTGTGGTGAGCTAGAACGGGTTGTGGTGGGCTGGGACGGGCTATAGTGGGCTGGGACGGGATTGTGGTGGGCTGGGACGGGCTCTGATGGTCTGCGGCGGCCGTGGTGAGCTGGGACGAGCTGTGGTGGGCTGGGACGGGCTGGGAAGGGCTGTGGTGGGTTGTGGTGAGCTGGGACGACCTCTGGTGGGCTGGGACGGGATGTGACGGTCTGTGGTGGGCTGTGGTAAGCTGGGACGGGCTCAGGTGGGTTGGGACGGGGCGTGGTGGGCTGTGGTGGGCTGGGACGGGCTGTGGTGGGCTGGGACGGGCTCTGGTGGTCTGGAATGGGCTGTGGTGGGCTGGGACGGGCCGTGGCGGGCTGCAGTGGGGTGGGACGGGCTGTGGTGGGCTGGGACAGGCTCTGGTGGGCCGGGACAGACTCTGGTGCGCTGTGGTGGGCTGTGGTGGGCTATGGTGCGCTGTGGTGGGTTGTGGTGAGCTAGAACGGGTTGTGGTGGGCTGGGACGGGCTATAGTGGGCTGGGACGGCATTGTGGTGGGCTGGGACGGGCTCTGATGGTCTGCGGCGGCCATGGTGGGCTGGGACGAGCTGTGGTGGGCTGGGACGGGCTGGGAAGGGCTGTGGTGGGTTGTGGTGAGCTGGGACGACCTCTGGTGGGCTGGGACGGGATGTGACGGGCTGTGGTGGGCTGTGGTAAGCTGGGACGGGCTCAGGTGGGTTGGGACGGGCTGTGGTGCGCTGTGGTTGGCTGGGACGGGCTGTGGTGGGCGGGGACGGGGTTTGGTGGGTTAGTGGTGGGCTGGGACGACCTCTTGTGGTCTGGGACGGGCTGTGGTGGGCTGTGGTGAGCTGGGACGGGCTCTGGTGGGTTGGCACGGGGCGTGGTGGGCTGTGGTGGGCTGGGACGGGCTGTGGTGGGCTGGGACGGGCTCTGGTGGTCTGGGACATACTGTGGTGGGCTGGGACGGGCTGGGACGGGCTGTGGTGCTCTGTGGTGGGCTGGGACGTGCCGTGGTGGACCGTGGTGGGCTTGGATGGGCCGTGGTGGGCTTGGATGGGCCCTGGTGGGCTGTGGTCGGCCGTGGTGGGCTGTGGTCGGCCGTGGTGGGCTGTGGTGGGCTGTGGTCGGTTGTGGTGGGCTGGGACGGGCTGTGGTGGGCTGAGATGGGATGTGGTGGTCTGGGACAGGCTGTAATGGGCTGGGATGGGCTGTGGTGCACCTTGGTGGGCTGTGTTGGGCCCGGGTGGGCCGTGGTGGGCTGTGGTGGGCCGTGGTGGGCTGGGACGGGCTGTGGTGGGCTGGGACGGGCCGTGGTTGGCTGGGACGGGCTGTGGTGGGCTGTGGTGTGATGGGACGGGCTGTGGTGGGCTGGGATCGGCTGGGATAGGCTGTGGTTGGTTATGGTGGACTGGGAAGAGCTGTGGTGGTCTGGGACAAGCTGTGGTGGGCTGTGGTGGGCTGGGACGGGCTGTGGTGGGCTGGGACGGGCTGTGGTGGGCTGTGGTGGTCTGTGGTGGCCTGGGACGTGCTGTGGTGGGCTGGGACGGGCTGTGGTGGGCTGTGGTGGGTTCTGAAGGGCTGTGGTGGGCTGTGGTGGGTTGGGACACGCTGTGGTGGGCTGTGGTGTTTTGTGATGAGTTGGCACGGGCTGGGACGGGCCGTGGTGGGCTGGGATGGGCTGCGGTGGGCTGTGGTGGGCTGTGGTGGGATGGGACGGGCTGTGGTGGGTTGGGACGGGCTGGGACGGGCTGGGACGGGCAGTGGTGGGCTGGGACGGGCAGTGGTGGGCTGGGATGGGCTGTGGTGGGCTGGGACGGGCTGTGGTGGGCTGGGACGGGCTGTGGTGGGCTGTGGTAAGCTGGGACGGGCTGTGGTGGGCTGTGATGGGCTGTGGTGGGCTGTGGTGTGCTGGGACGGGCTTTGGTTGGCTGTGGTGGGCTGTGGTGTGTTGTGACGGGTTGGCACGGGCTGGGTCGGGCCGTGGTGGGCTGGGATGGGCTGCGGTGGGCTGTGGTGGGATGTGGTGGGCTGGGACGGGTTGCGGTGGGTTGGGACGGGCTGGGACGGGCAGTGGTGGGCTGGGACGGGCAGTGGTGGGCTGGGACGGGCTGTGGTGGGCTGGGACGGGCTGTGGTGGGCTGGGACGGGCTGTGGTGGGCTGTGGTAAGCTGGGACGGGCTGTGGTGGGCTGGGATGGGCTGTGGTTGGCTGTGGTGTGATGGGACGGGCTGTGGTGGGCTGGGATCGGCTGGGATAGGCTGTGGTTGGTTATGGTGGACTGGGAAGAGCTGTGGTGGTCTGGGACAAGCTGTGGTGGGCTGTGGTGGGCTGGGATGGGCTGTGGTGGGCTGGGACGGGCTGTGGTGGGCTGGGACGGGCTGTGGTGGGCTGGGACGGGCTGTAGTGGGCTGAGGCGGGCTGTGGTGGGCTGGGACGGGCTGTGGTGGGCTGTGGTGGTCTGTGGTGGCCTGGGACGTGCTGTGGTGGGCTGGGACGGGCTGTGGTGGGCTGTGGTGGGTTCTGAAGTGCTGTGGTGGGCTGTGGTGGGTTGGGACACGCTGTGGTGGGTAGGGACGGGCTGTGGTGGGCTGTGGTGTTTTGTGACGGGTTGGAACGGGCTGGGACGGGCCGTGGTGGGCTGGGATGGGCTGCGGTGGGCTCTGGTGGGCTGGGACGGGCTGTGGTGGGTTGGGACGGGCTGGGACGGGCTGGGACGGGCAGTGGTGGGCTGGGACGGGCAGTGGTGGGCTGAGACGGGCTGTGGTGGGCTGGGACGGGCTGTGGTGGGCTGGGAAGGTCTGGTGTGGGCTGTGGTAAGCTGGGACGGGCTGTGGTGGGCTGTGATGGGCTGTGGTGGGCTGTGGTGTGCTGGGACGGGCTGTGGTGGGCTGTGGTGTGTTGTGACGGGTTGGCACGGGCTGGGTCGGGCTGTGGTGGGCTGGGATGGGCTGCGGTGGGCTGTGGTGGGATGTGGTGGGCTGGGACGGGCTGTGGTGGGTTGGGACGGGCTGGGACGGGCTGGGACGGGCAGTGGTGGGCTGGGACGGGCAGTGGTGGGCTGGAACGGGCTGTGGTGGGCTGGGACGGGCTGTGGTGGGCTGGGACGGGCTGTGGTGGGCTGGGACGATCTGTGGTGGGCTGTGGTAAGCTGGGACGGGCTGTGACGGGCTGTGATGGGCTCTGGTTGGCTGTGGTGTGCTGGGACGGGCTGTGGTGGGCCGGGACGGGCCGTGGTTTGCCGTGGTGGGCTGAAACAGGCTGTGGTGACCTGTGGTGGGCTGTGGTGGGCTGTGGTGGGCTGTGGTGACCTGTGGTGGGCTGTGGTGGGCTGGGACGGGTTGCGGTGGGCTGGGACGGGTTTCGGTGGGCTAGGACGGGCTGCGGTGGGCTGGGACGGGCTGCGGTGGGCTGGGATAAGCTGTGTTGGGCTGCGACGGGCTGTGGTAGGCTGGGATGAGCTGTGGAGGGTTGGGACGGGCTGTGGAGGGTTGTGGAGGGCTGTGCTGGGCTTGGACAGGCTGTGGTGGGCTGAGATGGGCCGTGGTGGTCCGTGGTGGGCTGGGACGGACCGTGGTGGGCTGGGACGGGCTGTGGTGAACTGTGGTGGGCTGTGATGGGCCGTGGTGGGCTGGGACGGGCCGTGGTGGGCTGGGACGGGCCGTGGTGGGCTGGGACGGGCCGTGGTGGGCTGGGACGGGCCGTGGTGGGCTGGGACAGGCCGTGGTGGGCTGTGGTGGACTGGGAAGGGCCGTGGTGGGCCGTGGTGTGCTCTGGTGGGCCATGGTGGACCGTGGTTGGCCGTGGTGGGCCGGGACAGGCCGTGGTTAGCCGTGGTGGGCTGAAACAGGCTGGGACGGGCTCTGGTGGGCTGGGACGGGCCGTGGTGGGCTGGGACGGGCTGTGGTCATCTGGGACGGGTTGTGGTGAGCTGAGACGGGCCGTGGTGGGCTGAGACGGGCCGTGGTGGGCTGAGACGGGCTGGTACTTGCTGTGGTGGGCTGTTACGGGCTGTGGTGTGCTGTGAGAGGCTGTGGTGGTCTGGGACGAGCTGGGATGGGCTGTGGTGGGCTGGGACGGGCTGTGGTGTGCTGGGACGTGCTGTGGTGGGCTGGGACGGGCTGTGGTGAACTGTGGTGGGCTGGGACGGGCTGTGGTGGGCTCTGGTGGGCTCTGGTGGGCTGGGAGGGCCTGTCGTGGGCTGGGACGGGCTGTCGTGGGCTGGGACGGGCTGGGACGGGCCGTGGCGGGCTGGGACGGGCCGTGGTGGGCTGGGACGGGCCGTGGTGGACTGGGACGGGTTGGGATAGGCTGCGGTGGGCTGGGACGGGCTGTGGTGGTTTGTGGTGAGCTGAGACGGGCTGTGGTGAAATTGGACGGGCTGTGGTGGGCTGTGGTGTGCTGGACATGCTGTGGTGAACTGGGAAGGGCTCTGGTGGTCTGGAATGGGCTGTGGTGGGCTGGGACGGGCCGTGGCGGGCTGCAGTGGGCTGGGACGGGCTGTGTGGTGGTCTGGGACAGGCTCTGGTGGGCAGGGGACAGACTCTGGTGCGCTGTGGTGGGCTGTGGTGGGCTATGGTGCGCTGTGGTGGGTTTGTGGTGAGCTAGAACGGGTTGTGGTGGGGCTGGGACGGGCTATAGTGGGCTGGGACGGGATTGTGGTGGGGCTGGGACGGGCTTCTAATGGTCTGCGGCGGCCGTGGTGGGCTGGACGAGCTGTGGTGGCTGGGACGGGCTGGGGAAGGGCGTGTGGTGGGTTGTGGTGAGCTGGGACGACCTCTGGTGGGCTGGGACGGGATGTGACGGGCTGTGGTGGGCTGTGGTAAGCTGGGACGGGCTCAGGTGGGTTGGGACGGGCTGTGGTGCGCTGTGGTTGGCTGGGACGGGCTGTGGGGTGGCGGGGGACGGGGTTTGGTGGTTAGTGGTGGGCTGGGACGACCTCTTGTGGTCTGGGACGGGCTGGTGGGTGGGGGCTGTGGGTGAGCTGGGACGGGCTCTGGTGGGTTGGCACGGGGCGTGGTGGGCTGTGGTGGGCTGGGACGGGCTGTGGTGGGCTGGGACGGGCTCTGGTGGTCTGGAATGGGCTGTGGTGGGCTGGGACGGGCTGTGGCGGGCTGCAGTGGGCTGGGACGGGCTGTGGTGGGCTGGGACAGGCTCTGGTTGGCAGGGACAGACTCTGGTGCGCTGTGGTGGGCTGTGGTGGGCTATGGTGCGCTGTGGTGGGTTGTGGTGAGCTAGAACGGGTTGTGGTGGGCTGGGACGGGCTATAGTGGGCTGGGACGGGATTGTGGTGGGCTGGGACGGGCTCTGATGGTCTGCGGCGGCCGTGGTGGGCTGGGACGAGCTGTGGTGGGCTGGGACGGGCTGGGAAGGGCTGTGGTGGGTTGTGGTGAGCTGGGACGACCTCTGGTGGGCTGGGACGGGCTGTGGTGGGCTACGATGGGCTGGGATGGGCTGTGACGGTCTGTGGTGGGCTGTGGTAAGCTGGGACGGGCTCTGGTGGGTTGGGACGGGCTGTGGTGCGCTGTGGTTGGCTGGGACGGGCTGTGGTGGGCGGGGACGGGGTTTGGTGGGTTAGTGGTGGGCTGGGACGACCTCTTGTGGTCTGGGACGGGCTGTGGTGGGCTGTGGTGAGCTGGGACGGGCTCTGGTGGGTTGGCACGGGGCGTGGTGGGCTGTGGTGGGCTGGGACGGGCTGTGGTGGGCTGGGACGGGCTCTGGTGGTCTGGGACATACTGTGGTGGGCTGGGACGGGCTGGGACGGGCTGTGGTGCTCTGTGGTGGGCTGGGACGTGCCGTGGTGGACCGTGGTGGGCTTGGATGGGCCGTGGTGGGCTTGGATGGGCCGTGGTGGGCTGTGGTCTGCCGTGGTGGGCTGTGGTCGGTTGTGGTGGGCTGGGAGGGGCTGTGGTGGGCTGAGATGGGATGTGGTGGTCTGGGACAGGCTGTAATGGGCTGGGATGGGCTGTGGTGCACCTTGGTGGGCTGTGTTGGGCCCGGGTGGGCCGTGGTGGGCTGTGGTGGGTCGTGGTGGGCTGGGACGGGCTGTGGTGGGCTGGGATGGGCCGTGGTTGGCTGGGACGGGCTGTGGTGGGCTGTGGTGTGATGGGACGGGCTGTGGTGGGCTGGGATCGGCTGGGATAGGCTGTGGTTGGTTATGGTGGACTGGGAAAAGCTGTGGTGGTCTGGGACAAGCTGTGGTGGGCTGTGGTGGGCTGGGACGGGCTGTGGTGGGCTGCGACGGGCTGTAGTGTTCTGAGGCGGGCTGTGGTGGGCTGGCACGGGCTGTGGTGGGCTGTGGTGGTCTGTGGTGGCCTGGGACGTGCTGTGGTGGGCTGGGACGGGCTGTGGTGGGCTGTGGTGGGTTCTGAAGGGCTGTGGTGGGCTGTGGTGGGTTGGGACACGCTGTGGTGGGTAGGGACGGGCTGTGGTGGGCTGTGGTGGGCTGGGACGGGCTGTGGTGGGTTTGGACGGGCTGGGACGGGCTGGGACGAGCAGTGGTGGGCTGGGACGGGCTGTGGTGGGCTGGGACGGGCTGTGGTGGGCTGGGACGGTCTGGTGTGGGCTGTGGTAAGCTGGGACGGGCTGTGGTGGGCTGTGATGTGCTGTGGTGGGCTGTGGTGTGCTGGGACGGGCTTTGGTGGGCTGTGGTGGGCTGTGGTGTGTTGTGACGGGTTGGCACGGGCTGGGTCGGGCCGTGGTGGGCTGGGATGGGCTGCGGTGGGCTGTGGTGAGATGTGGTGGGCTGGGACGGGCTGCGGTGGGCTGGGACGGGCAGTGGTGGGCTGCAACGGGCTGTGGTAAGCTGGGACGGGCTGTGGTGGGCTGGGACGGGCTCTGGTGGGCTGGGACGGTCTGTGGTGGGCTGTGGTAAGCTGGGACGGGCTGTGGTGGGCTGTGATGGGCTGTGGTGGGCTGTGGTGTGCTGGGACAGGCTGTGGTGGGCCGGGACGGGCCGTGGTTTGCCGTGGTGGGCTGAAACAGGCTGTGGTGACCTGTGGTGGGCTGTGGTGACCGGTGGTGGGCTGTGGTGACCTGTGGTGGGCTGTGGTGGGCTGGGACGGGTTGCGGTGGGCTGGGACGGGTTTCGGTGGGCTAGGACGGGCTGCGGTGGGCTGGGACGGGCTGCGGTGGGCTGGGATAAGCTGTGTTGGGCTGCGACGGGCTGTGGTAGGCTGGGATGAGCTGTGGAGGGTTGGGACGGGGTGTGGAGGGTTGTGGAGGGCTGTGCTGGGCTTGGACAGGCTGTGGTGGGCTGAGATGGGCCGTGGTGGTCCGTGGTGGGCTGGGACGGGCCGTGGTGGGCTAGGACGGGCTGTGGTGAACTGTGGTGGGCTGTGATGGGCCGTGGTGGGCTGGGACGGGCCGTGGTGGGCTGGGACGGGCCGTGGTGGGCTGGGACGGGCCGTGGTGGGCTGGGACAGGCCGTGGTGGGCTGTGGTGGACTGGGAAGGGCCGTGGTGGGCCGTGGTGTGCTCTGGTGGGCCATGGTGGACCGTGGTTGGCCGTGGTGGGCCGGGACAGGCCGTGGTTAGCCGTGGTGGGCTGAAACAGGCTGGGACGGGCTCTGGTGGGCTGGGACAGGCTCTGGTGGGCTGGGACGGGCTGTGGTGGGCTGTGGTGGGCTGGGACGGGCTGTGGTGGGCTGGGACGGGCTGTGGTCGTCTGGGACGGGCTCTGGTGGGCTGGGACGGGCTGTGGTCGTCTGGGACGGGTTGTGGTGAGCTGAGACGGGCCGTGGTGGGCTGAGACGGGCCGTGGTGGGCTGGGACGGGCTGGTACTTGCTGTGGTGGGCTGTTACGGGCTGTGGTGTGCTGGGAGAGGCTGTGGTGGTCTGGGACGAGCTGGGACGGGCTGTGGTGGGCTGGGACGGGCTGTGGTGGGCTGGGACGGGCTGTGGTGGGCCGTGGTGGGCTGGGACGGGCTGTGGTGGGCTGGGACAAGCTCTTTTGGGCTGTGGTGGGCTGGGACGAGCTGTGGTGGGCTCTGGTGGGCTCTGGTGGGCTGGGACGGGCTGTCGTGGGCTGGGACGGGCTGTCGTGGGATGGGACGGGCTGGGACGGGCCTTGGTGGGCTGGGACGGGCCGTGGTGGGCTGGGACGGGCCGTGGTGGGCTGGGACGGGTTGGGATAGGCTGCGGTGGGCCGTGGTGTGCTGTGGTGGGCCGTGGTGGGCTGGGATAGGCTGTGGTGAGCTGAGACGGGCTCTGGAGGTCTGTGGTGGGCTAGGACGGCTTGTGGTGGGCTGGGACGGGCTGTGGTGGGCCGTGGTGGGCTGTGGTGGGCTTTCGTGGGCCGTGGTGTGGTGGGACGGGCTGTGGTGGGCTGGGACGGGCTGCGGTGGGTTGTGGAGAGCTGGGATGGGCTGTGACGGGCTGTGGTGGGCTGCGACGGGCTCTGGGGTTCTGGGACAGGCTTGGACGAGCTGGGACAGGCTGGGACAGGCTGTGGTGCGCTGAGAAGGGCTGGGAGGGGCTGGGACGGGCTGTGGTGGGCTGGGACGGGCTGTGGTGGGCTGGGATGGGCTGGGACGGGCTGGGACGGGCTGGGACGGGCTGTGGTGGGCTGGGACGGGCTGTGGTGGGCTGGGACGGTCTGTGGTGAGCTGTGGTGGGCTGGGACGGGCTGTGGTGGTCTGGGACAAGCTGTGGTGGGCTCTGGTGGGATGGGACGGGCTGTGGTGGGCTGTGGTGGGCTGAAACAGGCTGTGGTGGGCTGGGGTGGGCCGTGGTGGGCTGGGACGGGCCGTGGTGGGCTGGGACCGGCTGTGGTGGGCTGTGGTGGACTGGGAAGGGCCGTGGTGGGCCGTGGTGTGCTCTGGTGTGCCATGGTGGACCGTGGTTGGCCGTGGTGGGCCGGGACAGGCTGTGGTTAGCCGTGGTGGGCTGAAACAGGCTGGGACGGGCTCTGGTGGGCTGGGACGGGATGTGGTGGGCTGGGACGGGCCGTGGTGGGCTGGGACGGGCTGTGGTGGGCTGGGACGGGCTGTGGTCGTCTGGGACGGGTTGTGGTGAGCTGAGACGGGCCGTGGTGGGCTGGGACGGGCCGTGGTGGGCTGGGGTTGGCCGTGGTGGGCTGGGACGGGCCGTGGTGGGCTGGGACAGGCTGTGGTGGGCTGTGGTGGACTGGGAAGGACCGTGGTGGGCCGTGGTGTGCTCTGGTGGGCCATGGTGGACCGTGGTTGGCCGTGGTGGGCCGGGACAGGCCGTGGTTAGCCGTGGTGGGCTGAAACAGGCTGGGACGGGCTCTGGTGGGCTGGGACGGGATGTGGTGGGCTGGGACGGGCTGTGGTGGGATGTGGTGGGCTGGGACGGGCTGTGGTGGGCTGGGACGGGCTGCGGTGGGCTGGGACGGGCTGTGGTGGGCTGGGACGGGCTGTGGTCGTCTGGGACGGGTTGTGGTGATCTGAGACGGGCCGTGGTGGGCTGAGACGGGCCGTGGTGGGCTGGGACGGGCTGGTACTTGCTGTGGTGGGCTGTTACGGGCTGTGGTGTGCTGTGAGAGGCTGTGGTGGTCTGGGACGAGCTGGGACGGGCTGTGGTGGGCTGGGACGGGCTGTGGTGGGCTGGGACGGGCTGTGGTGGGCTGGGACGGGCTGTGGTGGGCTGGGACAAGCTCTTGTGGGCTGTGGTGGGCTGGGACGAGCTGTGGTGGGCTCTGGTGGGCTCTGGTGGGCTGGGACGGGCTGTCGTGGGCTGGGACGGGCTGTCGTGGGATGGGACGGGGCTGGGACGGGCCTTGGTGGGCTGGACAGGCCGTGGTGGGCTGGGACGGGCCGTGGTGGGCTGGGACGGGTTGGGATAGGCTGCGGTGGGCCGTGGTGTGCTGTGGTGGGCCGTGGTGGGCTGGGATAGGCTGTGGTGAGCTGAGACGGGCTCTGGAGGTCTGTGGTGGGCTAGGACGGCTTGTGGTGGGTGCTGGACGGGCCTGTGGTGGGCCGTGGTGGGCTGTGGTGGGCTTTCGTGGGCCGTGGTGTGGTGGGACGGGCTGTGGTGGGCTGGGACGGGCTGCGGTGGGTTGTGGAGAGCTGGGATGGGCTGTGACGGGCTGTGGTGGGCTGCGACGGGCTCTGGGGTTCTGGGACAGGCTTGGACGAGCTGGGACAGGCTGGGACAGGCTGTGGTGCGCTGAGAAGGGCTGGGAGGGGCTGGGACGGCTGTGGTGGGCTGGGACGGGCTGTGGGGGCTGGGATGGGCTGGGACGGGCTGGGACGGGGCTGGGACGGGCTGTGGTGGGCTGGGACGGGCTGTGGTGGGCTGGGACGGTCTGTGGTGAGCTGTGGTGGGCTGGGACGGGCTGTGGTGGTCTGGGACAAGCTGTGGTGGGCTCTGGTGGGATGGGACGGGCTGTGGTGGGGCTGTGGTGGGCTGGGACGGGCCGTGGTGGGCTGGGGTGGGCCGTGGTGTGCTGGGACGGGCTGTGGTGTGCTGGGACGGTCTGTGGTGGGCTGGGACGGTCTGTGGTGGGCTGGGACGGGCTGGGACGGGCCTCGACGGGCTGTGGTGGGCTGGGACGGCATGTGGTGGGCGGGGGGACGGGTTTTGTTGAGCTGGGACGGTCTGCGGTGGGTGGGGACGGGCTCTGGTAGGCTGGAACGGGCTGTTGTGGGCTGGGACGGGCTGGGACGTGCTGGGACGGGCTGTGGTGGGCTGAGGTGGGCCCCTGGTAGGCTGTGCTGGGCTGTGGTGGGCTGGGACGGGCCGTGGTGGGCCGTGGTGGGCTGTGGTGGGCTGAGACGTACTGTGGTGGGGCTGTGGTGTGCTGTGGTGGGCTGGGACAGGCCGTGGTGGGCTGTGGTCGGTTGTGGTGGGCTGGGAGGGGCTGTGGTGGGCTGAGATGGGATGTGGTGGTCTGGGGACAGGCTGTAATGGGCTGGGATGGGCTGTGGTGCACCTTGGTGGGCTGTGTTGGGCCCGGGTGGGCCGTGGTGGGCTGTGGTGGGTCGTGGTGGGCTGGGACGGGCTGTGGTGGGCTGCGACGGGCCGTGGTTGGCTGGGACGGGCTGTGGTGGGGCTGTGGTGTGATGGGACGGGCTGTGGTGGGCTGGGATCTGGCTGGGATAGGCCTGTGGTTGGTTTGGGAAAAGCTGTGGTGGTCTGGGACAAGCTGTGGTGGGCTGTGGTGGGCTGGGACGGGCTGTGGTGGGCTGCGACGGGCTGTAGTGTTCTGAGGCGGGCTGTGGTGGGCTGGCACGGGCTGTGGTGGGCTGTGGTGGTCTGTGGTGGCCTGGGACGTGCTGTGGTGGGCTGGGACGGGCTGTGGTGGGCTGTGGTGGGTTCTGAAGGGCTGTGGTGGGCTGTGGTGGGTTGGGACACGCTGTGGTGGGTAGGGACGGGCTGTGGTGGGCTGTGGTGGGCTGGGACGGGCTGTGGTGGGTTTGGACGGGCTGGGACGGGCTGGGACGAGCAGTGGTGGGCTGGGACGGGCTGTGGTGGGCTGGGACGGGCTGTGGTGGGCTGGGACGGTCTGGTGTGGGCTGTGGTAAGCTGGGACGGGCTGTGGTGGGCTGTGATGTGCTGTGGTGGGCTGTGGTGTGCTGGGACGGGCTTTGGTGGGCTGTGGTGGGCTGTGGTGTGTTGTGACGGGTTGGCACGGGCTGGGTCGGGCCGTGGTGGGCTGGGATGGGCTGCGGTGGGCTGTGGTGAGATGTGGTGGGCTGGGACGGGCTGCGGTGGGCTGGGACGGGCAGTGGTGGGCTGCAACGGGCTGTGGTAAGCTGGGACGGGCTGTGGTGGGCTGGGACGGGCTCTGGTGGGCTGGGACGGTCTGTGGTGGGCTGTGGTAAGCTGGGACGGGCTGTGGTGGGCTGTGATGGGCTGTGGTGGGCTGTGGTGTGCTGGGACAGGCTGTGGTGGGCCGGGACGGGCCGTGGTTTGCCGTGGTGGGCTGAAACAGGCTGTGGTGACCTGTGGTGGGCTGTGGTGACCGGTGGTGGGCTGTGGTGACCTGTGGTGGGCTGTGGTGGGCTGGGACGGGTTGCGGTGGGCTGGGACGGGTTTCGGTGGGCTAGGACGGGCTGCGGTGGGCTGGGACGGGCTGCGGTGGGCTGGGATAAGCTGTGTTGGGCTGCGACGGGCTGTGGTAGGCTGGGATGAGCTGTGGAGGGTTGGGACGGGGTGTGGAGGGTTGTGGAGGGCTGTGCTGGGCTTGGACAGGCTGTGGTGGGCTGAGATGGGCCGTGGTGGTCCGTGGTGGGCTGGGACGGGCCGTGGTGGGCTAGGACGGGCTGTGGTGAACTGTGGTGGGCTGTGATGGGCCGTGGTGGGCTGGGACGGGCCGTGGTGGGCTGGGACGGGCCGTGGTGGGCTGGGACGGGCCGTGGTGGGCTGGGACAGGCCGTGGTGGGCTGTGGTGGACTGGGAAGGGCCGTGGTGGGCCGTGGTGTGCTCTGGTGGGCCATGGTGGACCGTGGTTGGCCGTGGTGGGCCGGGACAGGCCGTGGTTAGCCGTGGTGGGCTGAAACAGGCTGGGACGGGCTCTGGTGGGCTGGGACGGGCTCTGGTGGGCTGGGACGGGCTGTGGTGGGCTGTGGTGGGCTGGGACGGGCTGTGGTGGGCTGGGACGGGCTGTGGTCGTCTGGGACGGGCTCTGGTGGGCTGGGACGGGCTGTGGTCGTCTGGGACGGGTTGTGGTGAGCTGAGACGGGCCGTGGTGGGCTGAGACGGGCCGTGGTGGGCTGGGACGGGCTGGTACTTGCTGTGGTGGGCTGTTACGGGCTGTGGTGTGCTGTGAGAGGCTGTGGTGGTCTGGGACGAGCTGGGACGAGCTGGGACGGGCTGTGGTGGGCTGGGACGGGCTGTGGTGGGCTGGGACGGGCTGTGGTGGGCTGGGACGGGCTGTGGTGGGCTGGGACAAGCTCTTGTGGGCTGTGGTGGGCTGGGACGAGCTGTGGTGGGCTCTGGTGGGCTCTGGTGGGCTGGGACGGGCTGTCGTGGGCTGGGACGGGCTGTCGTGGGATGGGACGGGCTGGGACGGGCCTTGGTGGGCTGGGACAGGCCGTGGTGGGCTGGGACGGGCCGTGGTGGGCTGGGACGGGTTGGGATAGGCTGCGGTGGGCCGTGGTGTGCTGTGGTGGGCCGTGGTGGGCTGGGATAGGCTGTGGTGAGCTGAGACGGGCTCTGGAGGTCTGTGGTGGGCTAGGACGGCTTGTGGTGGGCTGGGACGGGCTGTGGTGGGCCGTGGTGGGCTGTGGTGGGCTTTCGTGGGCCGTGGTGTGGTGGGACGGGCTGTGGTGGGCTGGGACGGGCTGCGGTGGGGTTGTGGAGAGCTGGGATGGGCTGTGACGGGCTGTGGTGGGCTGCGACGGGCTCTGGGGTTCTGGGACAGGCTTGGACGAGCTGGGACAGGCTGGGACAGGCTGTGGTGCGCTGAGAAGGGCTGGGAGGGGCTGGGACGGGCTGTGGTGGGCTGGGACGGGCTGTGGTGGGCTGGGATGGGCTGGGACGGGCTGGGACGGGCTGGGACGGGCTGTGGTGGGCTGGGACGGGCTGTGGTGGGCTGGGACGGTCTGTGGTGAGCTGTGGTGGGCTGGGACGGGCTGTGGTGGTCTGGGACAAGCTGTGGTGGGCTCTGGTGGGATGGGACGGGCTGTGGTGGGCTGTGGTGGGCTGAAACAGGCTGTGGTGGGCTGGGGTGGGCCGTGGTGGGCTGGGACGGGCCGTGGTGGGCTGGGACCGGCTGTGGTGGGCTGTGGTGGACTGGGAAGGGCCGTGGTGGGCCGTGGTGTGCTCTGGTGTGCCATGGTGGACCGTGGTTGGCCGTGGTGGGCCGGGACAGGCTGTGGTTAGCCGTGGTGGGCTGAAACAGGCTGGGACGGGCTCTGGTGGGCTGGGACGGGATGTGGTGGGCTGGGACGGGCCGTGGTGGGCTGGGACGGGCTGTGGTGGGCTGGGACGGGCTGTGGTCGTCTGGGACGGGTTGTGGTGAGCTGAGACGGGCCGTGGTGGGCTGGGACGGGCCGTGGTGGGCTGGGGTTGGCCGTGGTGGGCTGGGACGGGCCGTGGTGGGCTGGGACAGGCTGTGGTGGGCTGTGGTGGACTGGGAAGGACCGTGGTGGGCCGTGGTGTGCTCTGGTGGGCCATGGTGGACCGTGGTTGGCCGTGGTGGGCCGGGACAGGCCGTGGTTAGCCGTGGTGGGCTGAAACAGGCTGGGACGGGCTCTGGTGGGCTGGGACGGGATGTGGTGGGCTGGGACGGGCTGTGGTGGGATGTGGTGGGCTGGGACGGGCTGTGGTGGGCTGGGACGGGCTGCGGTGGGCTGGGACGGGCTGTGGTGGGCTGGGACGGGCTGTGGTCGTCTGGGACGGGTTGTGGTGATCTGAGACGGGCCGTGGTGGGCTGAGACGGGCCGTGGTGGGCTGGGACGGGCTGGTACTTGCTGTGGTGGGCTGTTACGGGCTGTGGTGTGCTGTGAGAGGCTGTGGTGGTCTGGGACGAGCTGGGACGGGCTGTGGTGGGCTGGGACGGGCTGTGGTGGGCTGGGACGGGCTGTGGTGGGCTGGGACAAGCTCTTGTGGGCTGTGGTGGGCTGGGACGAGCTGTGGTGGGCTCTGGTGGGCTCTGGTGGGCTGGGACGGGCTGTCGTGGGCTGGGACGGGCTGTCGTGGGATGGGACGGGCTGGGACGGGCCTTGGTGGGCTGGGACAGGCCGTGGTGGGCTGGGACGGGCCGTGGTGGGCTGGGACGGGTTGGGATAGGCTGCGGTGGGCCGTGGTGTGCTGTGGTGGGCCGTGGTGGGCTGGGATAGGCTGTGGTGAGCTGAGACGGGCTCTGGAGGTCTGTGGTGGGCTAGGACGGCTTGTGGTGGGCTGGGACGGGCTGTGGTGGGCCGTGGTGGGCTGTGGTGGGCTTTCGTGGGCCGTGGTGTGGTGGGACGGGCTGTGGTGGGCTGGGACGGGCTGCGGTGGGTTGTGGAGAGCTGGGATGGGCTGTGACGGGCTGTGGTGGGCTGCGACGGGCTCTGGGGTTCTGGGACAGGCTTGGACGAGCTGGGACAGGCTGGGACAGGCTGTGGTGCGCTGAGAAGGGCTGGGAGGGGCTGGGACGGGCTGTGGTGGGCTGGGACGGGCTGTGGTGGGCTGGGATGGGCTGGGACGGGCTGGGACGGGCTGGGACGGGCTGTGGTGGGCTGGGACGGGCTGTGGTGGGCTGGGACGGTCTGTGGTGAGCTGTGGTGGGCTGGGACGGGCTGTGGTGGTCTGGGACAAGCTGTGGTGGGCTCTGGTGGGATGGGACGGGCTTGTGGTGGGCTGTGGTGGGCTGGGACGGGCCGTGGTGGGCTGGGGTGGGCCGTGGTGTGCTGGGACGGGCTGTGGTGTGCTGGGACGGTCTGTGGTGGGCTGGGACGGTCTGTGGTGGGCTGGGACGGGCTGGGACGGGCCTCGACGGGCTGTGGTGGGCTGGGACGGGATGTGGTGGGCGGGGACGGGTTTTGTTGAGCTGGGACGGTCTGCGGTGGGCGGGGACGGGCTCTGGTAGGCTGGAACGGGCTGTTGTGGGCTGGGACGGGCTGGGACGTGCTGGGACGGGCTGTGGTGGGCTGAGGTGGGCCCTGGTAGGCTGTGCTGGGCTGTGGTGGGCTGGGACGGGCCGTGGTGGGCCGTGGTGGGCTGTGGTGGGCTGAGACGTACTGTGGTGGGCTGTGGTGTGCTGTGGTGGGCTGGGACAGGCCGTGGTGGGCTGTGGTAATCTGGGACAGGCTCTGGTGGGCTGGGACGGTCTGTGGTGAGCTGTGGTGGGCCTGGGACGGGCTGTGGTGGTCTGGGACAAGCTGTGGTGGGCTCTGGTGGGATGTGACGGGCTGTGGTGGGCTGTGGTGGGCTGGGACGGGCTGTGGTGGGCTGGGAAGGGCTGTGGTGGGCTGGGACAGGCTGGCACGGGCTGTGGTGGGCTGGTATTGGCTGGCACGAACTGGGACGGGCCGTAGTGGGCTGGGACGGGCCGTGGTGGGCTGGGACGGGCTGTGGTGGGCCGCGGTGGGCCGTTGTGGGCTGGAACCGGCCGTGGTGAACTGTGGTGAGCTGTGGTGGGCTGGGATGGGCTGTGGGGGGCTATGACGGGATGTGGTGAGCTGGGACGGGCTGTGGTGAGCTGGATGGGGCTGGGACGGGCTGTGGTGGGCTGGGACGAGCTGTGGTGGTCTATGGTGGGATGGGACGGGCTGGGACGGGATGTGGTGGGCTGCAATGGACTGGGACAGGCTGGGACGGGCTGTGGTGGGCTGGGACAGGCTGGGACGGGCTGTGGTGGGCTGGGACAGGCTGGGACGGGCTATGGTGGGCTGGGACGAGTTCTGGTGGGCTGGGACGGGCTGAGATGGGCTGGGACGGGCTGGGACGCCTTGGACGGGCTGTGGTGGGCGGTGACGGGTTGTCGTGGGCGGTGACGGGTTGTGGTGGGCTGGGACGGGCTTGGATGTGCTGTGGTGGGCGGGCACGGTCTGTGGTGGGCTGGAACAGGCTGTGGTGGGTTGGGACGGGCTGTGGTAAGCTGTAATGGGCTGTGGTGGGTTGTGGTGGGCTGGGCTGGGCCGTGGTGGGTTGGGACGTGCCGTGGTTGGCCGGGACCGGTCTTGGTTGGCTGGGACGGGCCGTGGTGGGCCGGGAAGGGCCGTAGTGGGTGGGGACAAGTTGTGGTGGGCGGGGACAAGTTGTGGTGGGCAGGGACGGGCTGTGGTGGGCAGTCGTGGGCTGGGACGGGCTGTGGTGGGCTGGGAAGGGCTGTGGTGGGCTGGGACGGGCTGTGGTGGGCTGGGACGGGCTGGGAAGGGCTGGGACGGGCTGTGGTGGGCTGGGACGGGCTGTGGTGGGCTGGGACGGGCTGTGGTGGGCTGAGGTGGGCTGTGGAGGGCTGGGACGGGCTGTGGTGGGCTGGGACGGGCTGTGGTGGTCTGCGGTAGGCTGTGGTGTGCTGTAGTGGCCTCTGGTGGGCTGGGACAAGCTGTGGTGGGCTGGGACGGGCTGTGGTGGGCCGTGTTTGGCTGTGGTGGGTTGTGGTGGGCTGGGACAGGCTGTGGTGAGTTGAGACGTCCTGTGGTGGGCTGGGACCGGATGTGGTTTGCTGGGATGGGCTGTGGTGGGTTGGGACGGGCTGTGGTGAGCGGGGACGGGCTGTGTTGGGCGGGGACGGGCTTTGGTGGGCTCTGGTGGGCTGGAACGGGCTCTGCTGGGGTGGAACGGGCTGGAACGAGCTGTAATGGGCTGTGGTGGGTATGGACGGGTTGTGGTGGGTTGTGGTGAGCTGAGATGGGCTGGGACGGGCTGGGACGGGCTGTGGTGGGCTGTATTGGGCTATGGTGGGCTGTGGTGGGCTGGGACGGGCTGTGGCGGGCTGGGATGGGCTGTGGTGGGCTGTGGTGGGACGGGACGGGCTGTGGTGGGCTCGGACGGGCTGTGGTGGTCTACGGTAGCCTGTGGTGTGCTGTAGTGGCCTGTGGTGGGCTGGGACGGGCTGTGGTGGGCTGGGACGGGCTGTGGTGAGCTGCGGTGGTCTGGGACAAGCTGTGGTGGGCTGTGGTGGGCTGGGACGGGCTGTGGTGGGCTGGGAAGGGCTGTGGTGGGCTGGGACAGGCTGGCACGGGCTGTGGTGGACTGGTATTGGCTGGCACGGGCTGGGACGGGCCGTGGTGGGCTGGGACGGGCCGTGGTGGGCTGGGACGGGCTGCGGTGGGCCGTGGTGGGCTGGGACAGGCTGTGTTGAGCTGAGACGGGCTATGGTGGGCTGGGACGTGCCGTGTTGGGCCGTGGTGAACTGTGGTGTGCTGTGGTGTGTTGTGGTGGGACTTAGTGGGCTGGGACAAGCTGTGGTGGCCTGGGACGGGCTGTGGTGGGCTGGGACGGGCTGTGGTGGGCTGGGACGGGCTGTGACGGGCTGTGATGGGTTGGGACGAGCTGTGACGGGCTGTGGTGGTCTGCCGTAGGCTGTGGTGTGCTGTAGTGGCCTGTGGTGGGCTGGGACGGGCTGTGGTGGGCTGGGACAGGCTGGGACGGGCTGTGGTGGGCTGGGACGAGTTGTGGTGGGCTGGGACGGGCTGACATGGGCTGGGACGAGCTGGGACGCCTTGGACGGGTTGTGGTGGGCGGTGACGGGTTGTGGTGGGCGGGGACGGGCTTTGGTGGGCGGGGACGGGCTTTGGTGGGCTGTGGTGGGCTGGAACGGGCTTTGGTGGGCTGGGACGGGCTGTGGTGGGCTGGGACGAGCTGTGGTGGGCTGGGACGAGTTCTGGTGGGCTGGGACGGGCTGAGATGGGCTGGGACGGGCTGGGACGCCTTGGACGGGCTGTGGTGGGCGGTGACGGGTTGTGGTGGGCGGTGACGGGTTGTGGTTGGCTGGGACGGGCTTTGGTGGGCGGGGACGGGCTTTGGTGGGCTGTGGTGGGCTGGAACGGGCTTTGGTGGGCTGGGACGGGCTGTGGTGGGCTGGGACGAGCTGTGGTGGGCTGGGACGAGTTCTGGTGGGCTGGGACGGGCTGAGATGGGCTGGGACGGGCTGGGATGCCTTGGACGGGCTGTGGTGGGCGGTGACGGGTTGTGGTGGGCGGTGACGGGTTGTGGTGGGCTGGGACGGGCTTGGATGTGCTGTGGTGGGCGGGCACGGTCTGTGGTGGGCTGGAACAGGCTGTGGTGGGTTGGGACGGGCTGTGGTAAGCTGTAATGGGCTGTGGTGAGTTGTGGTGGGCTGGGCTGGGCCATGGTGGGTTGGGACGTGCCGTGGTGGGCCGGGATTGGTCTTGGTTGGCTGGGACGGGCCGTGGTGGGCCGGGAAGGGCCGTAGTGGGTGAGGACAAGTTGTGGTGGGCGGGGACAAGTTGTGGTGGGCAGGGACGGGCTGTGGTGGGCGGGGACGTGCTGTGGTGGGCGGGGACGGGGTGTGGTGAGTGGGGACGGGCTTTGGTGGGCTGTGGTGGGCTGGGACGAGCTGTGGTGGGCTGTGGTGGGCTGGGACGGGCCGTGGTGGGCTGGGACGGACTGTGGTGTCCTGGGACGGGCTGTGGTGGGCTGGGACGGACTGTGGTGGGCTGGGACAAGCTGTGGTGGGCTCTGGTGGGCTGGGACGGGCTGTGGTGGGCTGGGACGGGCTCTGGTGGGCTGGGACAAGCTGTGGTGGGCTGTGGTGGGCTGAAACGGGCTGTGGTGGGCTGGGATGCGCTGTGGTGGGCTGGGATGCGCTGTGGTGGGCGGGGGATGCGCTGTGGTGGGCTGGGACGTGCTGTGGTGGGCTGTGGTTGGCTGGGACGGGCTGTGGTGGGCTGGGAAGGGCTGTGAAGGGCTGTGGTGGGCTGGGACGGGCTGTGGTGGGCTGGGACGGGCTGTGGTGGGCTGGGACGGGCTGTGGTGGTCTGCGGTAGGCTGTGGTGTGCTGTAGTGGCCTCTGGTGGGCTGGGACAAGCTGTGGTGGGCTGGGACGGGCTGTGGTGGGCCGTGTTTGGCTGTGGTGGGTTGTGGTGGGCTGGGACAGGCTGTGGTGAGTTGAGACGGGCTGTGGTGGGCTGGGACAGGATGTGGTTGGCTGGGATGGGCTGTGGTGGGTTGGGACGGGCTCTGGTGCGCTGTGTTTAGTTGTGATGAGCTGAGACAGTCTGTGGTAGGTTGGGACGGGCTCTGGTGGACTGGGACGGGCTCTGGTGGGCTGGAACAGGCCGTGGTGGGCTGGGATGGGCTGTGGTGGGGTGTGGTGAGCTGAGACGGTCTGGGAGGGGCTGAAACGGGCTGGGCCGGCTCTGGGGGTCTGGGAGGGGCTGGGAAGGCCTGTGGTGGGCTGGGACAAGCTGGGACGGGCTGGGACGGGCAGTGGTTGGCTGGGACGGGCAGTGGTGGGCTGGGACGGGCAGTGGTGGGCTGGGACGGGCTGTGGTGGGCTGGGACGGGCTGAGGTGGGCCGCGGTGGGCCGGGGCGGACCATGGTGGGCCGGGACGGGCGGTGATGGGCCTGGACGGGCCGTGGTGGACCGTAGTGGGCTGGGACGGGCTTTGGTGGGCCAGGACGTGCTGTTGTAGGCTGTGGTGTGCTGGGACGGGCTGTGGTGGGCTGGGACGGGCTGTGGTGGGCTGGGACGGGCTGTGGTGGGCTGGGACGCGCTGTGGTGGGCTGGGAAGGGCTGGGACGGGCTGTGGTGTGCTGGGACGGGCCGTGGTGGGCAAGGACCGGCCTTGGTTGGCCGTGACGGGCCGTGGTGGGCCGGGCCGGGCCGTAGTGGGCGGGGACAAGTTGTGGTGGGCGGGGACAGGCTGTGGTGAGCAGGGAAGGGCTGTGGTGTGCTGGGACGGGCTGTGGTGGGCTGGGACGGGCTGTGGTGTGCTGGGACGGGCTGTGGTGGGCTGGGACGGGCTGTGGTGGGCTGGGACGGGCTGTGGTGCACTGGGACGAATTGTGGTGGGCTGCGACGGGCTGTGGTGAGCCGTGGTGGGCCGTTGTAAGCTGGGACGGGTTGTGGTGAACTGTGGTGGGTTGGGACGGGCTGTGGGCCGGCTGGGTCGGGCTAAGACGGGCTGTGGTGGGCTGGGACGGGTCGCAGTGGGCTGGGACGGGCTGTGGTGGGCTGGGACGGGCTGGGACGTCCTGGGACGGGCTGTGGTGGGCTGAGGTGGGCCCTGGTAGGCTTTGCTGGGCTGTGCTGGGCTGTGGTGGGCTGGGACGGGCCGTGGTGGGCCGTGGTGGGCTGTGGTGGGCTGAGACGTACTATGGTGGGCTGTGGTGTGCTGTGGTGGGCTGGGACGGGCTGTGGTGGGCTGTGGATGGCTGGGACAGGCCGTGGTGTGCAGTGGTGGGCTGTGGTAAGCTGGGACGGGCTCTGGTGGGCTGGGACGGTCTGTGGTGAGCTGTGGTGGGCTGGGACGGGCTGTGGTGGTCTGTGACAAGCTGTGGTGGGCTCTGGTGGGCTGGGACGGGCTGTGGTGGGCTGTGGTGGGCTGGGACTGGCTGTGGTGGGCTGGGACAGGCTGTCACTGGCTGTGGTGGGCTGGTATTGGCTGGCACGAACTGGGACGGGCCGTGGTGGGCTGAGACGGGCCGTGGTGGGCTGGGACGGGCCGTTGTGGGCTGGGACAGGCTGTGGTGGGCCGCGGTGGGCCGTTGTGGGCTGGAACCGGCCGTGGTGAGCTGTGGTGGGCTGGGATGGGCTGTGGGGGGCTATGACGGGATGTGGTGAGCTGGGACGGGCTGTGGTGAGCTGGATCGGGCTGAGACGGGCTGTGGTGGGCCGGGACGGGCTGGGACGGGCTGTGGTGGGCTGTGGTGGGCTGGGACGAGCTGTGGTGGTCTATGGTGGGATGGGACGGGCTGGGACGGGATGTGGTGGGGCCGCAATGGACTGGGACAGGCTGGGATGGGCTGTGGTGGGCTGGGACAGGCTGGGACGGGCTGTGGTGGGCTGGGACAGGCTGGGACGGGCTGTGGTGGGCTGGGACTAGTTGTGGTGGGCTGGGACGGGCTGACATGGGCTGGGACGGGCTGGGACGCCTTGGACGGGTTGTGGTGGGCGGTGACGGGTTGTGGTGGGCGGTGACGGGCTTTGGTGGGCGGGGACGGGCTTTGGTGGGCTGTGGTGGGCTGGAACGGGCTTTGGTGGGCTGGGACGGGCTGTGGTGGGCTGGGACGAGCTGTGGTGGGCTGGGACGAGTTCTGGTGGGCTGGGACGGGCTGAGATGGGCTGGGACGGGCTGGGACGCCTTGGACGGGCTGTGGTGGGCGGTGACGGGTTGTGGTGGGCTGGGACGGGTTGTGGTGGGCTGGGACGGGCTTGGATGTGCTGTGGTGAGCGAGCACGGTCTGTGGTGGGCTGGAACAGGCTGTGGTGGGTTGGGACGGGCTGTGGTAAGCTGTAATGGGCTGTGGTGGGTTGTGGTGGGCTGGGCTGGGCCGTGGTGGGTTGGGACGTGCCGTGGTGGTCCGGGACCAGTCTTGGTGTGCTGGGACGGGCCGTGGTGGGCCGGGAAGGGCCGTAGTGGATGGGGACAAGTTGTGGTGGGCGGGGACAGGTTGTGGTGGGCAGGGACGGGCTGTGGTGGGCGGGGATGGGCTGTGGTGGGCGGGGATGGGCTGTGGTGGGCGGGGACGGGGGTGTGGTGAGCGGGGACGGGCTTTGGTGCGCTGTGGTGGGCTGGGACGAGCTGTGGTGGGCTGGGACGGGCTTTGGTGGGCTGTGGTGGGCTGGGACGGGCTGTGGTGGGCTGGGACGGACTGTGGTGTCCTGGGACGGGCTGTGGTGGGCTGGGACGGACTGTGGTGGGCTGGGACAAGCTGTGGTGGGCTCTGGTGGGCTGGGACGGGCTGTGGTGGGCTGGGACGGGCTCTGGTGGGCTGGGACAAGCTGTGGTGGGCTGTGGTGGGCTGAGACGGGCTGTGGTGGTCTGGGACGGGCTGTGGTGGGCTGTGGTTGGACGGGACGGGCTGTGGTGAGCCAGGACGGGCTGTGGTGTGCTGAGACGGGCTCTGGTGGGACGGGACGGGCTGTGGTGGGACGGGATGGGCTGTGGTGGGCCGGGACAAGCTGTGGTAGGTTGGGACGGGCTCTGGTGGACTGGGACGGGCTCTGGTGGGCTGGAACAGTCCGTGGTGGGCTGGGATGGGCTGTGGTGGGGTGTGGTGAGCTGAGACGGTCTGGGAGGGGCTGAAACGGGCTGGGCCGGCTCTGGGGGTCTGGGAGGGGCTGGGAAGGCCTGTGGTGGGCTGGGACGAGCTGGGACGGGCTGGGACGGGCTGAGATGGGCTGGGACGGGCTGGGACGCCTTGGACGGGTTGTGGTGGGCGGTGACGGGTTGTGGTGGGCGGGGACGGGCTTTGGTGGGCGGGGACGGGCTTTGGTGGGCTGTGGTGGGCTGGAACGGGCTTTGGTGGGCTGGGACGGGCTGTGGTGGGCTGGGACGAGCTGTGGTGGGCTGGGACGAGTTGTGGTGGGCTGGGACGGGCTGAGATGGGCTGGGATGGGCTGGGACGCCTTGGACGGGTTGTGGTGGGGTGGTGACGGGTTGTGGTGGGCGGGGACGGGCTTTGGTGGGCGGGGGACGGGCTTTGGTGGGCTGTGGTGGGCTGGAACGGGCTTTGGTGGGCTGGGACGGGCTGTGGTGGGCTGGGACGAGCTGTGGTGGGCTGGGACGAGTTCTGGTTGGCTGGGACGGGCTGAGATGGGCTGGGACGGGCTGGGACGCCTTGGACGGGCTGTGGTGGGCGGTGACGGGTTGTGGTGGGCGGTGACGGGTTGTGGTGGGCTGGGACGGGCTTGGATGTGCTGTGGTGAGCGAGCACGGTCTGTGGTGGGCTGGAACAGGCTGTGGTGGGTTGGGACGGGCTGTGGTAAGCTGTAATGGGCTGTGGTGGGTTGTGGTGGGCTGGGCTGGGCCGTGGTGGGTTGGGACGTGCCGTGGTGGTCCGGGACCGGTCTTGGTTGGCTGGGACGGGCCGTGGTGGGCCGGGAAGGGCCGTAGTGGGTGGGGACAAGTTGTGGTGGGCGGGGACAGGTTGTGGTGGGCAGGGACGGGCTGTGGTGGGCGGGGATGGGCTGTGGTGGGCGGGGATGGGCTGTGGTGGGCTGGGGACGGGGTGTGGTGAGCGGGGACGGGCATTGGTGGGCTGTGGTGGGCTGGGACGAGCTGTGGTGGGCTGGGACGGGCTGTGGTGGGCTGTGGTGGGCTGGGACGGGCTCTGGTGGGCTGGGACGGACTGTGGTGTCCTGGGACGGGCTGTGGTGGGCTGGGTTGGACTGTGGTGGGCTGGGACAAGCTGTGGTGGGCTCTGGTGGGCTGGGACGGGCTGTGGTGGGCTGGGACGGGCTCTGGTGGGCTGGGACAAGCTGTGGTGGGCTGTGGTGGGCTGAAACGGGCTGTGGTGGGCTGGGATGCGCTGTGGTGGGCTGCGATGCGCTGTGGTGGGCTGGGACGTGCTGTGGTGGGCTGGGAAGGGCTGGGACGGGCTGTGGTGGGCTGGGACGGGCTGTGGTTGGCTGGGATGGGCTGCGGTGAGCTGGGACTGGCTCTTTTGGGCTGGGACGTGCTGTGGTAGGCTGTGGTGTGCTGGGATGGGCTGTCGTGGGCTGGGACGGGCTGTGGTGGGCTGGGACGGGCTGTGGTGGGCTAGGACGGGCTGTGGTGGGCTGGGACGGGCTGGGAAGGGCTGGGACGGGCTGTGGTGTGCTGGGATGGGCTGTGGTGCACTGGGACGGACTGTGGTGGGCTGGGACGGGCTGTGGTGGGCTGTGGTGGGCTGAGACGGGCTGTGGTGGGCTGGGACGGGCTCTGGTGGGCTGGGACAAGCTGTGGTGGGCTGTGGTGGGCTGAAAAGGGCTGTGGAGGGCTGGGACGGGCTGGGACGGGCTGTGGTGGTCTGGGACGGGCTGTGGTGGGCTGGGACGGGATGCGGTGGGCCGTGGTGGGCTGTGGTGGGCCGTGGTGGGCTGGGACAGGCTGTGGTGGGCTATGACGTGCCGTGGTGTGCCCGTGGTGAACTGTGGTGGGCTGTGGTAAGCCGTGGTGGGTTGTGGTGGGCCGTGGTGGGCTGTGGTCGGACGTGGTGGGCTGGGACAAGCTGTGGTCGGCTGGGACGGGCCGTGGTGGGCCAGGACCGGCCTTGGTTGGCCGTGACGGGCCATGGTGGGCCGTGGTGGGCTGTAGTGGGCGGGGACAGGCTGTGGTGAGCAGGGAAGGGCTGTGGTGGCCTGGGGACGGGCTGTGGTGGTCTGGAAAGGGCTGTGATGGGCTGGGACGGGCCATGGTGGGCTGGGACGGGCTCTGGTGGTGTGGAAAGGTCTGTGGTGGGCTGGGACGGGCCGTGGTTGGCTGGGACGGGCCGTGGTGGGCTGGGACGGACTGTGGTGGTCTGGGAAGGGCTGTGGTGGGCTGGGACGGTCTGTGGTGGTCTGTGGTGCGCTGTGTTGGGTTGTGATGAGCTGAGACAGTCTGTGGTGGGTTGGGACGGGCTGTGGAGAGCTGTGGAGGGCTGTGGTGGGCTTGGACAGGCTGTGGTGGGTTGAGATCTGTCGTGGTGGGCTGGGACAGGCCGTGGTGTGCTGGGATGGGCCATGGTGGGCCGGGACGGGCCGTGGTGGGCCGGGACGGGCAGTGGTGGGCCCTGACGGTCCGTGGTAATCTCGGACGGGCCGTGGTAGGCTGGGACGGGCTGTGATGGGCTGGGACGAGCTGCGACGGGCTGGGACGGGCTGTGGTGGGCTGGGACGGGCTGTGGTGGGCTGGGACGGGCTGTGGTGGGCTGTGGTGGGCTTGGACAGGCTGTGGTGGGCTGGGATGGGCTGTGGTGGGCTATGGTCGTGTGGAACGGGCTGGGACAGGCTGGGACGTGCTGTGGTGGGCTGAGACGTACTGTGGTGGGCTGTGGAGGGCTGGGAAAGGCTGGGACAGGCTGTGGTGGGCTGTGTAAGCTGGGACGGGCTCTGGCGGGCTGGGACGGTCTGTGTTGAGCTGTGGTGGGCTGGGACGGGCTGTGGTGGGCTGGGACAAGCTGTGGTGGGCTCTGGTGGGATGGGACGGGTTGTGGTGGGCTGTGGTGGGCTGGGACGGGCTGTGGTGGGCCCTGACGGTCCGTGGTAATCTCGGACGGGCCGTGGTAGGCTGGGACGGGCTGTGATGGGCTGGGACGAGCTGCGACGGGCTGGGACGGGCTGTGGTGGGCTGGGACGGGCTGTGGTGGGCTGGGACGGGCTGTGGTGGGCTGTGGTGGGCTTGGACAGGCTGTGGTGGGCTGGGATGGGCTGTGGTGGGCTATGGTCGTGTGGAACGGGCTGGGACAGGCTGGGACGTGCTGTGGTGGGCTGAGACGTACTGTGGTGGGCTGTGGAGGGCTGGGAAAGGCTGGGACAGGCTGTGGTGGGCTGTGTAAGCTGGGACGGGCTCTGGCGGGCTGGGACGGTCTGTGTTGAGCTGTGGTGGGCTGGGACGGGCTGTGGTGGGCTGGGACAAGCTGTGGTGGGCTCTGGTGGGATGGGACGGGTTGTGGTGGGCTGTGGTGGGCTGGGACGGGCTGTGGTGGGCCGTAGTGGGCTGTGGTGGGCTGGGAAAGGCTGGCACGAGCTGTGGTGGGCTGGTATTGGCTGGCACGGGCTGGGGTGGGCCGTGGTGGGCTGGGACGGGCCGTGGTGGGCTGGGACGGGCTGTGGTGGGTTGTGGTGGGCTGTTGTGGGCTGGGACGGGCCGTGGTGAACTGTGGTGGGCTGGGACGGGCTGTGGGGGGCTGGGTCGGGCTAAGACGGGCTGTGGTGGGGCTGGGACGGGCTGTGGTGGGATGAGGTGAGCTGGGACAGGCTGGGACGGGCTGTGGTGGGCTGGGACAGGCTGGGTCAGGCTGTGGTGGGCTGGGACGTGCTCTGTTGGGTTGGAACGTGCCGTGGTGGGCTGGGACCGGCTGTGGTGGGCTGGGACGGGCTGTGGTGGACAGGGACGGGCTGTGGTGGGCTGGGATGGGCTATGGTGGGCCGGGAGAAGCTGTGGTAGCTTGGGACGGGCTATGGTGGACTGGGACGGGCTCTGGTGGGCTGGGACAGGCCGTGGTGGGCTGGGACGCGCTGTGGTGGGCTGGGAAGGGCTGAGACGGGCTGTGGTGGGCGGGGATGGGCTGTGGTTGGCTGAAAAGAGCTGTGGAGGGCTAGGACAAGTTGTGGTGGGCTGTGGTGGGCTGAGACGGGCTGTGGTGGGCTGGCACGGGCTCTGGTGGGCTGGCACGGGCTCTGGTGGGCTGGAACAGGCTGGGATGAGCTGTGGTGGGCTGGGACGAGTTCTGGTGGGCTGGGACGGGCTGAGATGGGCTGGGACGGGCTGGGACGCCTTGGACGGGCTGTGGTGGGCGGTGACGGGTTGTGGTGGGCGGGGACGGTCTGTGGTGGGCTGGAACAGGCTGTGGTGGGTTGGGACGGGCTGTGGTAAGCTGTAATGTGCTGTGGTGGGTTGTGGTGGGCTGGGCTGGGCCGTGGTGGGTTGGGACGTGCCGTGGTGGGCCGGGACCGGTCTTGGTTGGCTGGGACGGGCCGTGGTGGGCCGGGAAGGGCCGTAATGGGCGGGGACAAGTTGTGGTGGGCGGGGACAAGTTGTGGTGGGCGGGGACGGGCTGTGGTGGGCGGGGATCGGCTGTGGTGGGCGGGGACGGGGTGTGGTGAGCTGGGAAGGGCTGTGGTGGGCTGGGACAAGCTGTGGTGAGCGGGGACGGGCTGTGGTGGGCGGGGACGGGCTTTGGTGGGCTGTGGTGGGCTGGGACGGACTGTGGTGTCCTGGGACGGGCTGTGGTGGGCTGGGACGGGCTGTGGTGGGCTGGGACGGACTGTGGTGTCCTGGGACGGGCTGTGGTGGGCTGGGACGGACTGTGGTTGGCTGTGACAAGCTGTCGTGGGCTCTGGTGGGCTGGGACGGGCTGTGGTGGGCTGGGACGGGCTCTGGTGGGCTGGGACAAGCTGTGGTGGGCTGTGGTGGGCTGAAACGGGCTGTGGTGGGCTGGGATGCGCTGTGGTGGGCTGGGACGTGCTGTTGTGTGCTGGGACGGGCTGCGGTGGCCGGGGACGGGCTGTGGTGGGCGGGGACGGGCTGTGGTGGGCGGGGACGTGCTGTTGTGTGCTGGGACGGGCTGTGGTGGGCTGTGGTGGGCTGGGACGGGCTGTGGTTGGCTGGGATGGGCTGTGGTGGGCTGGGACTGGCTCTGGTGGGCCGGGACGTTCTGTGGTAGGCTGTCGTGGGCTGGGACGGGCTGTCGTGGGCTGGGACGGGCTGTCGTGGGCTGGGACGGGCTGTGGTGGGCTGGGACGGGCTGTGGTGGGCTGGGACGGGCTGGGAAGGGCTGGGACGGGCTGTGGTGTGCTGGGATGGGCTGTGGTGGGCTGGGACGGACTGTGGTGGGCTGGGACGGGCTGTGGTGGGCTGTGGTGGGCTGAGACGGGCTGTGGTGGGCTGGGACGGGCTGTGGTGGGCTGTGGTTGGACGGGACGGGCTGTGGTGAGCCAGGACGGGCTGTGGTGTGCTGAGACGGGCTCTGCTGGGCCGGGACGGGCTGTGGTGGGACGGGATGGGCTGTGGTGGGCCGGGACAAGCTGTGGTAGGTTGGGACGGGCTCTGGTGGACTGGGACGGGCTCTGGTGGGCTGGAACAGGCCGTGGTGGGCTGGGATGGGCTGTGGTGGGGTGTGGTGAGCTGAGACGGTCTGGGAGGGGCTGAAACGGGCTGGGCCGGCTCTGGGCGTCTGGGAGGGGCTGAGAAGGCCTGTGGTGTGCTGGGACGAGCTGGGACGGGCTGGGAGAGGCTGTGGTGGGCTGGGACGGGCAGTGGTGGGCTGGGACGGGCAGTGGTGGGCTGAGGTGGGACGCAATGGGCCGGGACGGACCATGGTGGGCCGGGACGGGTGGTGATGGGCCTGGACGGGCCGTGGTGGACCGTAGTGGGCTGGGACGGGCTTTGGTGGGCCGGGACGTGCTGTTGTATGCTGTGGTGTTCTGGGACGGGCTGTGGTGGGCTGGGACGGGCTGTGGTGGGCTGGGGCGCGCTGTGGTGGGCTGGGACGGGCTGTGGCGGGCTGGGACGGGCTGTGGCAGGCTGGGACGGGCTGTGGTGGGCTGTAGTGGGACGGGACGGGCTGTGGTGGGCTGGGACGGGCTGTGGTGGTCTACGGTAGCCTGTGGTGTGCTGTAGTGGCCTGTGGTGGGCTGGGACGGGCTGTGGTGGGCTGGGACGGGCTGTGGTGGGCTGTGGTGGGACGGGACGGGCTGTGGTGAGCCAGGACGGGCTGTGGTGTGCTGAGACGGGCTCTGGTGGGCCGGGACGGGCTGTGGTGGGACGGGACGGGCTGTGGTGGGACGGGACGGGCTGTGGTGGGACGGGACGGGCTGTGGTGGGACGGGATGGGCTGTGGTGTGCCGGGACAAGCTGTGGTGGGCTGGGACGCGCTGTGGTGCACTGGGACGAATTGTGGTGGGCTGGGACGGGCTGTGGTGAGCCGTGGTGGGCCGTTGTGGGCTGGGACGGGCCGTGGTGAACTGTGGTGGGTTGGGACGGGCTGTGGGGGGCTGGGTCGGGCTAAGACAGGCTGTGGTGGGCTGGGACGGGTCGCAGTGGGTGGGGACAAGTTGTGGTGGGCGGGGACAGGTTGTGGTGGGCAGGGACGGGCTGTGGTGGGCGGGGATGGGCTGTGGTGGGCGGGGATGGGCTGTGGTGGGCGGGGACGGGGTGTGGTGAGCGGGGACGGGCATTGGTGGGCTGTGGTGGGCTGGGACGAGCTGTGGTGGGCTGGGACGGGCTGTGGTGGGCTGTGGTGGGCTGGGACGGGCTCTGGTGGGCTGGGACGGACTGTGGTGTCCTGGGACGGGCTGTGGTGGGCTGGGTTGGACTGTGGTGGGCTGGGACAAGCTGTGGTGGGCTCTGGTGGGCTGGGACGGGCTGTGGTGGGCTGGGACGGGCTCTGGTGGGCTGGGACAAGCTGTGGTGGGCTGTGGTGGGCTGAAACGGGCTGTGGTGGGCTGGGATGCGCTGTGGTGGGCTGCGATGCGCTGTGGTGGGCTGGGACGTGCTGTGGTGGGCTGGGAAGGGCTGGGACGGGGCTGTGGTGGGCTGGGACGGGCTGTGGTTGGCTGGGATGGGCTGCGGTGAGCTGGGACTGGCTCTTTTGGGCTGGGACGTGCTGTGGTAGGCTGTGGTGTGCTGGGATGGGCTGTCGTGGGCTGGGACGGGCTGTGGTGGGCTGGGACGGGCTGTGGTGGGCTAGGACGGGCTGTGGTGGGCTGGGACGGGCTGGGAAGGGCTGGGACGGGCTGTGGTGTGCTGGGATGGGCTGTGGTGCACTGGGACGGACTGTGGTGGGCTGGGACGGGCTGTGGTGGGCTGTGGTGGGCTGAGACGGGCTGTGGTGGGCTGGGACGGGCTCTGGTGGGCTGGGACAAGCTGTGGTGGGCTGTGGTGGGCTGAAAAGGGCTGTGGAGGGCTGGGACGGGCTGGGACGGGCTGTGGTGGTCTGGGACGGGCTGTGGTGGGCTGGGACGGGATGCGGTGGGCCGTGGTGGGCTGTGGTGGGCCGTGGTGGGCTGGGACAGGCTGTGGTGGGCTATGACGTGCCGTGGTGTGCCGTGGTGAACTGTGGTGGGCTGTGGTAAGCCGTGGTGGGTTGTGGTGGGCCGTGGTGGGCTGTGGTCGGACGTGGTGGGCTGGGACAAGCTGTGGTCGGCTGGGACGGGCCGTGGTGGGCCAGGACCGGCCTTGGTTGGCCGTGACGGGCCATGGTGGGCCGTGGTGGGCTGTAGTGGGCGGGGACAGGCTGTGGTGAGCAGGGAAGGGCTGTGGTGGCCTGGGACGGGCTGTGGTGGTCTGGAAAGGGCTGTGATGGGCTGGGACGGGCCATGGTGGGCTGGGACGGGCTCTGGTGGTGTGGAAAGGTCTGTGGTGGGCTGGGACGGGCCGTGGTTGGCTGGGACGGGCCGTGGTGGGCTGGGACGGACTGTGGTGGTCTGGGAAGGGCTGTGGTGGGCTGGGACGGTCTGTGGTGGTCTGTGGTGCGCTGTGTTGGGTTGTGATGAGCTGAGACAGTCTGTGGTGGGTTGGGACGGGCTGTGGAGAGCTGTGGAGGGCTGTGGTGGGCTTGGACAGGCTGTGGTGGGTTGAGATCTGTCGTGGTGGGCTGGGACAGGCCGTGGTGTGCTGGGATGGGCCATGGTGGGCCGGGACGGGCCGTGGTGGGCCGGGACGGGCAGTGGTGGGCCCTGACGGTCCGTGGTAATCTCGGACGGGCCGTGGTAGGCTGGGACGGGCTGTGATGGGCTGGGACGAGCTGCGACGGGCTGGGACGGGCTGTGGTGGGCTGGGACGGGCTGTGGTGGGCTGGGACGGGCTGTGGTGGGCTGTGGTGGGCTTGGACAGGCTGTGGTGGGCTGGGATGGGCTGTGGTGGGCTATGGTCGTGTGGAACGGGCTGGGACAGGCTGGGACGTGCTGTGGTGGGCTGAGACGTACTGTGGTGGGCTGTGGAGGGCTGGGAAAGGCTGGGACAGGCTGTGGTGGGCTGTGTAAGCTGGGACGGGCTCTGGCGGGCTGGGACGGTCTGTGTTGAGCTGTGGTGGGCTGGGACGGGCTGTGGTGGGCTGGGACAAGCTGTGGTGGGCTCTGGTGGGATGGGACGGGTTGTGGTGGGCTGTGGTGGGCTGGGACGGGCTGTGGTGGGCCCTGACGGTCCGTGGTAATCTCGGACGGGCCGTGGTAGGCTGGGACGGGCTGTGATGGGCTGGGACGAGCTGCGACGGGCTGGGACGGGCTGTGGTGGGCTGGGACGGGCTGTGGTGGGCTGGGACGGGCTGTGGTGGGCTGTGGTGGGCTTGGACAGGCTGTGGTGGGCTGGGATGGGCTGTGGTGGGCTATGGTCGTGTGGAACGGGCTGGGACAGGCTGGGACGTGCTGTGGTGGGCTGAGACGTACTGTGGTGGGCTGTGGAGGGCTGGGAAAGGCTGGGACAGGCTGTGGTGGGCTGTGTAAGCTGGGACGGGCTCTGGCGGGCTGGGACGGTCTGTGTTGAGCTGTGGTGGGCTGGGACGGGCTGTGGTGGGCTGGGACAAGCTGTGGTGGGCTCTGGTGGGATGGGACGGGTTGTGGTGGGCTGTGGTGGGCTGGGACGGGCTGTGGTGGGCCCGTAGTGGGCTGTGGTGGGCTGGGAAAGGCTGGCACGAGCTGTGGTGGGCTGGTATTGGCTGGCACGGGCTGGGGTGG
>NW_026611673.1:0-126320 GCF_023638135.1 Falco biarmicus | reverse complement strand
GGACGGGCTGGGACGAGCTGGGACGGGCTGTGGTGGGCAGGGACGGGCTGTGGTGGGCGGGGACGGGCTGTGGTGGGCGGGAATGGGCTGGGACGAGCTGGGACAGGCTGTGGTGGATTGTGGTAGGCTGTTGTGCTCTGTAGTGGTCTGTGGTGTTCTGTAGTGGTCTGTGGTGGGCTAGGACGGGCTGTGGTGGGCTGGGATGGGCTGTCGTGGGCTGGGAAGGGCTGTCGTGGGCTGTGGGGGCCTGGGACATGCTGGGCTGGGCTGTGGTGGGCTGGGACGTGCTGTGACGAGCTGGGACGAGCTGTGACGGTCTGTGGTGTGTTGTAGTGGCCTGTGGTATGCTGTAGTGGCCTGTGGTGGGCTGGGACGGGCTGTGGTGGGCTGGGACAAACTGTGGTGGGCTGGGATGAGCTGGGACAGGCTGGGACGAGCTGTGGTGGGCTGGGACGGGCTGTGGTGGGCTGGGGACAGGCTGGGGTGGGCTGTGGAGGGGCTGGGACGGGCTGTAGTGTGCCGTGGTGGGCTGGGACGGGCCGGGTGGGCTGGGATGGGCTGGGACGGGGCTGTGGTGGGCTGGGGCGGGGCTGTGGTGGCCTGGGACGGGCTGTGGAGGGCTGGGACGGGCTGTGGTGGGTTGGGACGGGCTGTGGTGGGCTGGGACGGGCTCTGGTGGGCTTGGACAGGCTGTGGTGGGCTGGGACGAGCCGTTGTAAGCTGGGACGGGCCATGATGGGCCGCGACGGGCCGTGGTGGGTTGTTATGGGCCGTGGTGGGCTGGGACGGGCTGTGGTGGGCTGTGGTGGACCGTGGTGGGCTGTGATGGGCTGTGGTAAGCTGGGACGGGATGTGGTAAGCTGGGACGGGCTTTCATGGGCTGGGACGGGTTGTCGTGGGCTGGGACGGGCTGGGACGGGGCCGTGGTGAGCTGGGACGGGCCGTGGTCGGCTGGGACAGCCTGTGTTGGGCTGGGACAGGCTGTGGTGAGCTGGGACGGGCCGTGGTGGGCCGGGACGGGACGTGGTGGGCTGGGACGGGCCGTGGTGGGCCCGGGGACGGGGCCGTGGCGGGCTGGGACGAACTGTGGTGGGCTGGGATGAACTGTGGTGGTCTGTGGTGGGCTGGGACGGGCTGTGGTGATCTGGGACGGGCTGTGGTAGGCTGGGGACAAACTGTGGCGGGCTGGGGACGGGCCGTGGTGGGCCGGGACGGGCCGTGGTGGGCCGGGAAAGGCTGTGTTTGGCTGGGGACAGGCCTGTGGTGGGTTGGGACAGGCCGTGGTGGGCCGGGATGGGGGCCGTGTTGGGCCGGGACGGGCCGTCGTGGGCTGCAACGGGCCATGGCGGGCTGGGACGGGTTTTGGAGGACTGGGACGAACTGTGGTGGTCTGTGGTGGACCATGGTGGGCTGTGATGGGCTGTGGTAAGCTGGGGACGGGATGTGGTAAGCTGGGACGGGCTTTTGTGGGCTGGGACGGTTTGTCGTGGGCTGGGACGGGCTGTGGTGGGCCGTGGTGAGCTGGGACGGGCCGTGGTGGGCTGGGACCGCCCGTGGCGGGCTGGGGACAGGCTGTGGTGAGCTGGGGACGGGCCGTGGTGGGGCCGGGGACGGGGCTGTGGCGGGCTGGGACGGGCCGTGGTGGGCTGGGGACGGGCCGTGGTGGGCTGGGACGGGCTGTGGTGGGGCTGGGACAGGCTGGGGTGGGCTGGGGACGGGCCGTGGTGGGCCGGGGACGGGCCATGGCGGGCCGGGCCGGGGCCGTGGCGGGCTGGGACGGGCCATGGTGGGCTGGGACAGGCTGTGGTGGGCTGTGGTGGACTGTGGTGGGCTGTGATGGGCTGTGGTAAGCTGGGACGGGATGTGGTAAGCTGGGACGGGCTTTCATGGGCTGGGACGGGCTGTCGTGGGCTGGGACGGGCTGGGACGAGCTGTGACGGGCTGGGACGGGCTGCGGTGGGCTGGGAAGGCCTGGGACGGGACGGGACGAGCTTGGACGGGACGGGACAGGCTGGGGACGGGCTGTTCTGGGACGGGACGGGTCGGGCTGGGACGGGACGGGTCGGGCTGGGACGGGACGGGACAGGCTGGGATGGGCCGGGACTGGCTCTGGTGGGCCGTGGTGGTTGTGGTGCGCTGGGAAGAGCTGTGGTGAGCTGAGACGGGCTGTGGTGGTCTGCGATGGAAAAGATGGTGGCAGACCTGGTAAGGAGGTCTGCCTGCTCTTCCCTTCTACGTGCCTGGATAACCCTGGGGCAAAGCAGAGCTCTACTGGCTTGGGTAGAGCTAAAACACCTCAAGAGGAGGGAGCTGTCGGCGCTGTTTTGGCTGAATGGAGGCAGGGGGATAGTACCTGTTATGGGAAGGCTATAGGGGAACGTCCTTGCCTTTGTTTAGTCTTACAAAAGTCCCTCGTATAGAGAACTTCCTTGAGTCTGTTTTCAAAAGCTCGTTTATCAGAGCTCCTGAAGTCGGGCCTCCCTTGCCACGACAGTGTAATCTTCAGTTCTCCCTTCCTTTCTCCCTTAGGTTGAAAACAGCTTTTCTATTTCTGTCCCCATCTGCAAACAGTTTCCACAAGAACATCGTAGGGAAAGGAGGTGCCAACATGAAGAAGGTGAGATATTCTTCCTAACACAGGTGGGCTGGGACGGGCTGTGCTGGGCCGGGCCGGGCCCCTGGTGGGCCGCGGTGGTCCGGGACGGGCCACGGTGGTCCGGGACGGGCTGTCGTGGGCTGGGACGGGCCGCGGTGGTCCGGGACGGGCTGTGGTGTGCTGGGACGGGCTGTGGTGGGCTGGGACGGGCTGTGGTGGGCTGGGACGGGCTGTGGTAGGCTGGGACAGGCTGGGGTGGGCTGGGACGGGCCGTGGTGGGCCGGGACGGGCCATGGCGGGCTGGGACGGGCCATGGTGGGCTGGGACAGGCTGTGGTGGGCTGTGGTGGACCGTGGTGGGCTGTGATGGGCTGTGGTGGGCTGGGACGGGATGTGGTGCTTCAGGGATGGGCTGAGACAGGCTGGCACGGGCTGTGGTGGGCTGGGACGGGCTGTGGTGGGCTGGGACGTGCTGTGGTGGTCTACGGTAGCCTGTGGTGTGCTGTAGTGGCCTGTGGTGGGCTGGGACGGGCTGTGGTGGGCTGGGGACGGGCTGTGGTGGGCTGTGGTGGGACGGGACAGGCTGTGGTGGGCTGTGGTGGGACGGGACGGGCTGTGGTGAGCCGGGACGGGCTGTGGTGGGCTGAGACGGGCTCTGGTGGGCCGGGACGGGCTGTGGTGGGACGGGATGGGCTGTGGTGTGTCGGGACGGGCTGTGGTGGACTGGGACGGGCTGTGGTGGGCTGGGACGCGCTGTGGTGCACTGGGACGAATTGTGGTGGGCTGGGACGGGATGTCGTGATCCGGGTCGGGCTGTGGTGGGCTCGGACGGGCTGTGATGGGCCATGGTGGGCCGTTGTGGGCTGGGACGGGCCCGTGGTGAACTGTGGTGGGCTGGGACGGGCTGTGGGGGGCTGGGTCGGGCTAAGACGGGCCGTGGTGGGCTGGGACGGGCCGCAGTGGGCTGGGACGGGCTGTGGTGGGCTGGGACGGGCTATGGTGGGCCGGGACAAGCTGTGGTAGGTTGGGACGGGCTCTTGTGGACTGGGACGGGCTCTGGTGGACTGGAACAGGCCGTGGTGGGCTGGGATGGGCTGTGGTGGGGGTGTGGTGAGCTGAGACGGTCTGGGACGGGCTGAAACGGGCTGGGCTGGCTCTGGGGGTCTGGGAGGGGCTGGGAAGGCCTGTGGTGGGCTGGGATGAGCTGGGACGGGCTGGGACTGGCTGTGGTGGGCTGGGGACGGGCTGTGGTGGGCTGGGACGGGCTGTGGTGGGCTGAGGTGCGCGGTGGGCCGGGACGGACCATGGTGGGCCGGGACGGGCGGTGATGGGCTGGGACGGGCCGTGGTGGACCGTAGTGGGCTGGGACGGGCTTTGGTGGGCCGGGACGTGCTGTTGTAGGCTGTGGTGTGCTGGGACGGGCTGTGGTGGGCTGGGACGGGCTGGGACGGGCTGTGGTGGGCTGGGACGCGCCGTGGTGGGCTGGGACGGGCCATGGTGGGCTTGGACGGGCTGTAGTGCGCTGGGACGGGCTGTGGTGGGCTGGGACGCGCTGTGGTGGGCTATGGTGGGCTGTGGTGGGCTTTCGTAGGCTGGGACAGTCTTTGGCGGGCCGTGGTAGGCTGGGACAGGCTGTGGCGGGGCCGTGGTGAGCCGTGGTGGGCTGTGGTGTGTCGTGGTGGGCCGTGGTGGGCTGGGACGGGCCATGGTGGGCTGGGACGGGCTTTGGTGGGTTGTGGTGGGCTTGGACTGGCTGTGGTGGGCTGGGACGGGCTGTGGTGGGCTGGGACAGGCTGGGACGGGCTGTGGTGGGCTATGGTGGGCTGTGGTGGGCTTTAGTAGGCTGGGACAGTCTTTGGCGGGCCGTGGTAGGCTGGGACAGGCTGTGGCGGGCCGTGGTGGGCCGTGGTGGTCTGGGACAGGCCGTGGTGGGCTGGGACGGGCCGTGGTGGGCTGGGACGGGCCGTGGTGGGCTGGGACGCGCCGTGGTGGGCTGGGACGGGTTGGGGGGGTCTGGGATGGGCTGTGGTGGGCCGTGGTGGGCTGGGACGAGCCGTGGTGGGCCGTGGCGGGCTGTGGTAAGCTGGGATCGGCTGTGGTGCGTAGGGACAGGCTGTGTTGGGCTGCGACGGGTTGGCATGGGCTGGGACTTGCTGTGACGGGCTGGGACGGGCTGTGGTGGGCTGGGAATGGCTGGGACGGGCTGTGGTTGGCTTGGACAGGCTGTGGTGGGTTGTGGTGGGCTGGGACGGGCTGTGGTGGGCTGGGACGGGCTGTGGTGGGCTGGGACGGGCTGGTGTGGGCTGGGACGGGCTGGTGTGGGCTGGGACGGGCTGTGGTTGGCTGGGACGGGCTGTGGTGGGCTGGGACGGGCTGTGGTTGGCTATGGTGGGCTGGGAAGTACTGTGGTGGTCTGGGCCGGGCTGGGATGGGCTGGGACGGGCTGTGGTGGGCTGGGACGGGCTGTGGTGGGCTGGGACGGGCTGTGGTGGGCTGGGACGGGCTGTGGTGGGCTGGGACGTGCCGTGGTGGGCTGGGACGTGCCGTGGTGGGCTGGGACGGGCTGGGACGGGCTGGGACGCGCTGTGGTGGGCTTGGACGCGTTGTGGTGGGCTGGGACGCGCTGTGGTGGGCTGGGATGGGCTGTGGTGGGCTGGGCCGGGCTGCGGTGGGTTTGGACAGGCTCTGGTGCGCTGTGTTGGGTTGTGTTGAGCTGAGACAGTCTGTGGTGGGTTGGGACGGGCTGTGGAGAGCTGTGGAGGGCTGTGGTGGGCTTGGACAGGCTGTGGTGGGTTGAGATCTGTCGTGGTGGGCCGTGGTGGGCTGGGATGGGCCGTGGTGGGCTGGGATGGGCCGTGGTGGGCCGGGACGGGCCGTGGTGGGCCGGGACGGGCAGTGGTGGGCCGGGACGGTCCGTGGTAATCTGGGACGGGCCGTGGTGGGCTGGGACGGGCTGTGATGGGCTGGGATGAGCTGTGATGGGCTGGGACGGGCTGTGGTGGGTTGGAACGGGCTGTGGTGGGCTGGGACGGGCTGTGGTGGGCTGGGACGGGATGCGGTGGGCCGTGGTGGGCTGTGGTGGGCCGTGGTGGGCTGGGACAGGCTGTGGTGGGCTATGACGTGCCGTGGTGTGCCGTGGTGAACTGTGGTGGGCTGTGGTAAGCCGTGGTGGGTTGTGGTGGGCCGTGGTGGGCTGTTGTCGGACGTGGTGGGCTGGGACAAGCTGTGGTGGGCCGGGACGGGCTGTGGAGTTCTGGGACAAGCTGTGGTGGGTCTCGGACTGGCTGTGGTGGACTGTGGTGGGCTTGGACAGGCTGTGGTGGGCTGGGATGGGCTGTGGTGGGCTATGGTCGTGTGGAACGGGCTGGGACAGGCTGGGACGTGCTGTGGTGGGCGGAGACGTACTGTGGTGGGCTGTGGTGTGCTGTGGTGGGCTGGGACGGGCTGTGGTGGGCTGTGGAGGGCTGGGACAGGCTGGGACAGGCTGTGGTGGGCTGTGGTAAGCTGGGACGGGCTCTGGCGGACTGGGACGGTCTGTGTTGAGCTGTGGTGGGCTGGGACGGGCTGTGGTGGGCTGGGACAAGCTGTGGTGGGCTCTGGTGGGATGGGACGGGTTAGTGGTGGGCTGTGGTGGGCTGGGACGGGCTGTGGTGGGCCGTAGTGGGCTGTGGTGGGCTGGGACAGGCTGGCACGGGCTGTGGTGGGCTGGTATTGGCTGGCACGGGCTGGGGTGGGCTGTGGTGGGCTGGGACGGGCCGTGGTGGGCTGGGACGGGCCGTGTTTGGCTGGGACGGGCCGTGTTTGGCTGGGACGGGCCGTGGTGGGCTGGGACGGGCCGTGGTGGGCTGGGACGGGCCGTGGTGGGCTGGGACGGGCCGTGGTTGGCTGGGACGGGCTGTGGTGGGCTGGGACGGGCTGTGGTTGGCTATGGTGGGCTGGGAAGTACTGTGGTGGTCTGGGATGGGCTGGGCTGGGCTGGGACGGGCTGGGATGGGCTATGGTGGGCTGGGACGGGCTGTGGTGGGCTGGCACGGGCTGTGGTCGGCTGGGACGTGCCGTGGTGGGCTGGGACGGGCTGGGACGGGCTGGGACGCGCTGTGGTGGGCTTGGACGCGCTGTGGTGGGCTTGGACGTGCTGTGGTGGGCTGGGACACGCTGTGGTGGGCTGGGATGGGCTGTGGTGGGCTGGGCCGGGCTGTGGTGGGTTGGGACGGGCTCTGGTGCGCTCTGTTGGGTTGTGATGAGCTGAGACAGTCTGTGGTGGGTTGGGACGGGCTGTGGAGAGCTGCGGAGGGCTGTGGTGGGCTTGGACAGGCTATGGTGGGTTGAGATCTGTCGTGGTGGGCCGTGGTGGGCTGGGATGGGCCGTGGTGGGCTGGGATGGGCCGTGGTGGGCTGGGACGGGATGTCGTGATCCGGGTCGGGCTGTGGTGGGCTGGGACGGGCTGTGGTGGGCCGGGACAAGCTGTGGTAGCTTGGGACGGGCTCTGGTGGACTGGGACGGGCTCTGGTGGGCTGGAACAGGCCGTGGTGGGCTGGGATGGGCTGTGGTGGGGTGTGGTGAGCTGAGACGGTCTGGGAGCGGCTGAAACGGGCTGGGTTGGCTCTGGGGGTCTGGGAGGGGCTGGGAAGGCTTGTGGTGGGCTGGGACGAGCTGGGACGGGCTGGGACGGGCTGTGGTGGGCTGGGACTGGCTGTGGTGGGCTGGGACGCGCTGTGGTGGGCTATGGTGGGCTGTGGTGGGCTTTCGAAGGCTGGGACAGTCTTTGGCGAGCCGTGGTGGGCCAGGACGGGCTGTGGTGGGCCGGGACGGGCTGTGGTGGGCTGTGTTTGGCTGTGGTGGGTTGTGGTGGGTTGGGAAAGGCTGTGGTGAGCTGAGACGGGCTCTGGTGGGCTGTGGTGGGCTGGGACGGGCACTGGTGCGCTGTGGTGGGTTGTGGTGAGCTGAGACAGGCTGTGGTGGGTTGGGACGGGCTGTGGTGAGCTGTGAAGGGCTGTGGTGGGCTTGGACAGGCTGTGGTGCGCTGAGATCGGCCATGGTGGGCTGGGACGGGTTGTAGTGCGCTGGCACGGGCCGTGGTGGGCCGGGACGGGCCGTGCTAGGCCGGGACTGGCAGTGGTTGGCCGGGCCGGGCCGTGGTAATCTGGGACGGGCTGTGGTGGGCTGAGACTGGCTGTGGTGGGTTGAGACGAGCTGTGGTGGGCTGGGATAGGCTGCGGTGGTCTGGGACGGGCTGCAGTCGGCTGGGACGGGCTGTGGTGAGCTGGGACGGGCTGTGGTGGGCCGTGGTGGGTTTTGGTGGGTTGTGATGGGCCGTGGTGGGCTGTGGTAAGCTGGGACGGGCTGTGGTGGGCTGCGACGGGCTGTGGTGGGTAGGCACGGGCTGTGGTGGGCTGGGACGGGCTGGGACAGGTTGGTACGGGCTGGAACGGGCTGTGGTGGGCTTTGGTGGGCTGTGGTGTGCTGGGACGAGTTGTGGTGGGTTCTGGTGGGCTGGGACGGGCCGGACCGGGCTGTGTTGGGCTGGGACGGGCTGTGGTGGGTTGTGGTGGGCTGGGACGGGCTGTGGTGGGCTGGGACAGGCTGTGGTTGGCTATGGTGGGCTGGGAAGGCCTGTGGTGGTCTGGGACGGGCTGGGATGTGCTGGGACGGGCTAGGATGGGCTATGGTGGGCTGGGACGAGCTGTGGTATGCTGGGGCGGGCTGTGGTGGGCTGTGTTGGGCTGGGAAGGCCTGTTGTGGTTTGGGATGGGCTGGGACAGGCTTTGGTTGGCTATGGTGGGCTGGGACATGCTGTGGTGGGCCGGGACGGGCCGTGGTTAGCTGTGGTGGGCTGAAACAGGCTGGGACGGGCTGTGGTGGGCTGTGGTGACCTGTGGTGGGCTGTGGTGACCTGTGGCGGGCTGGGATGGGTTGCGGTGGGCTGGGACGGGCTGCGGTGGGCTGGGACGGGCTGGCACGGGCTGCGGTGGGCTCGTATTGGCTGGCACGGGCTGGCACGGGCTGCGGTGGGCTGTGGTGTGCTGTCGTGGGCTGGGACAGGCCGTGGTGGGCTGGGACGGACTGTGATGAACTGAGACGGGCTGTGGTGGGCCGTGTTGGGCCGGGACAGGCCCTGGTGGGCTGTGGAGTGCTGGGACGGGCTGTGGTGGGCTGTGGAGTGCTGGGACGGGCTGTGGTGGGCTGGGACGGGCTGTGGTGGGCTGGGACGGGCTGTGGTGGGCTGTGGTGGGCTGGGACGGGTTGCGGTGGTCTGGGACGGGCTGTGGTGGGCTGGGACGGGTTGCGATGGGCTGGGACGGGCTCTGGTGGGCTGGGACGGGCTGGGACGGGCTGTGGTAGGCTGGGACGGGCTCTGGTGTTGTGGGACGGGCTGTGGTGGGCTGGGACGGGCTGCGGTGGGGTGTGGTGGGTTGGGATGGGCTATGGTGGGCTGTGGTGGGTTGTGGTGAGCTGGGACGTGCTGGGACAGGCTGTGGTGTGTGTGGTGGACTGGGACGCGCTGTGGTGAGCTGAGATGGGCTGTGGTGGGCTGGGATTTGCTGGGACGGGCCGTGGTGGGCTGGGACGGGCCGTGGTGGGCTGGGACGGGCTGTGATGAACTGAGACGGGCTGTGGTGGGCCGTGTTGGGCCGGGACAGGCCCTGGTGGGCTGTGGAGTGCTGGGACGGGCTGTGGAGTGCTGGGACGGGCTGTGGAGTGCTGGGACGGGCTGTGGTGGGCTGGGACGGGCTGTGGTGGGCTGGGACGGGCTGTGGTGGGCTGGACGGGCTGTGGTGGGCTGGGATGGGCCGTGGCGGGCTGTGGTGGGTTGGGACGGGCTGGCACGGGCTGCGGTGGGCTCGTATTGGCTGGCACGGGCTGGGATGGGCTGTATTGGGCTGGGACAGGATGCAATGGGCTGGGACGGGCTGTGGTGGGCTGGGACGGGCTGTGGTGGGCGGGGACAGGTTTTGGTGGGCGGGGACGGGCTGTGGTAGGCTGAGACAGGCTGGTACGTGCTGTGGTGAGCGGAGACGGGCTGCTGTGGGCTGGGACGGGCTGTGGTGAACTGGGACGGGCTGGGACGGACTGTGGTGGGCTGGGACAGGCTTTGGTGGGCGGGGAGGGATTTTGTTTGGCGGGGACGGGCTGTGGTGGGCGGGGACGGGCTGTTGTTAAGCTGTGATGGACTGTGATGAGCTGAGACGGCCTGTGGTGGGCCGTGTTGGGCCGGGACAGGCCCTGGTGGGCTGTGGAGCGCTGGGACAGGCTGTGGTAGTCTGGGACAAGCTGGGACTGGCTGTGGTGGGCTGGGACGGGCTGTGGTGGGCGGGGACGGGCTGTGGTGGGCTGGAATGGGCTGTGGTGGGCTGGGACAGGTTGGCACGTGCTGAGACGGGTTGGGACGTGCTGGGACGGTCTGTAGTGGGCTGCGGTGGGCTGTGGTGGGCTGGGACGGGCTGCGGTGGGCTGGGACGGTCTGGGACGGGCCGTGGTGGGCTGGGACGGGCCGTGGTGGTCTGGGACGGGCCCTGGTGGGCTGGGACGGGCCCTGGTTGGCTGGGACGGGCTCTGGTGGTATGGACCGGGCTGTGGTGGGCTGGGAAGGGCTGGAATGGGCTGTGGTGGGTTGGGATGGGCTGTGGTGGGCTGGCACGGTGTGTGGTGGGCTGGGACAGGCTGTGGTGGGCTTGGACCTGCTATTGTGGTCGGGGACGTGTTGAGGTAGGTCTGGGACGGGCTGTCGTGGTCCGGGACGGGCTGTGGTGGGCTGGGAAGGCCTGGGACGGGCTGGGACGAGCTGGGACGGGCTGTGGTTGGCGGGGACGGGCTGTGGTGGGCTGGGACGGGCTCTGGTGGTCTCAAACCGGCTGTGGTGGGTTGGGAAGGGCTGGAATGGGCTGTGGTGGGTTGGGACAGGCCGTGGTGGGCTGGGATAGGCCGTGGTGAGCTGGGACGCGCCGTGGTGGGCTGGGACGGGCTGTGGTGGGCTGGGATGGGCTGTGATAAGCTGTAACCGGCTGTGGTGGGCTGTGGTGGTCTGGTACTGGTTGTGGTGATCTGAGATGGGCTGTGGTGGGCTTTGGTGGGCTGGGGTGGGCTCGGACAAGCCGTGGTGGGCTGGGACGGGCTGTGGTGGGCTTCTATGGGTTGGTACTTTATGTGGTTGGCTGGGACGGGCTGTGACGGGGTGTGGTGGCCTGGGATGAGCTGGGACAAGCTGTGGTGGGCCGGGACGGGCTCTGGTGGGCTGGGACGGACTGTGTTAGGCTGGGATGGGCTGTGGAGGATTGGGACGGGCTATGGAGAGCTGTGGAGAGCTGGGACGGTCTGTGGTGGGCTGGGACAGGGTGTGGTGGGCTTGGACCTGCTGTGGTGGTCGGGGACGGGTTGTGGTAGGTCCGGGACGGGCTGTCGTGGTCCGGGACGGGCTGTGGTGGGCTGGGAAGGCTTGGGACGGGCTGGGACGAGCTGGGACGGGCCGTGGTGGGCGGGGACGGGCCGTGGTGGGCGGGGACGGGCCGTGGTGGGCGGGGACGGGCCGTGGTGGGCGGGGACGGGCTGTGGTGGGCTGGGACGGGCTGTGGTGGTCTGGGACGGGCTGTGGTGTGCTGTAGTGGTCTGTGATGGGCTGGGACGGGTTGTGGTGGGCTGGGACGGGCTGTGGTGGGCTGGGACAGGCTGTGGTGGGCTGGGACGGGCTGTCGTGGCCTGGGACGGGCTGTCGTGGCCTGGGACGGGCTGTCGTGGGCTGTGGGGGCCTGGGACATGCTGTGGTGGGCCGTAGTGGGCTGGGACGAGCTGTGACGGGCTGGGACGAGCTGTGACGGGCTGTGGTGTGCTGTAGTGGCCTGTGGTGGGCTGGGACGGGCTGTGGTGGGCTGGGACAAACTGTGGTGGGCTGGGATGAGCTGGGACAGGCGGGGACGGGTTGTGGTGGGCTGTGGGGGCCTGGGACATGCTGTGGTGGGCTGGGAAGGGCTGGGACGAGCTGTGACGGGCTGGGGCGAACTGTGATTGGCTGTGGTCTGTTGTAGTGGCCTGTGGTGGGCTGGGACGGGCTGTGGTGGGCTGGGACGGGCTGTGGTGGGCTGGGACAAACTGTGGTGGGCTGTGGTGGGCTGGGATGAGCTGGGACAGGCTGAGACGGGCTGGGACGGTCATGGTGGCCTGGGATGGTCTGCGGTGTGTTGGGACAGGCTGCGGTGGGCTGGGACGGGCTGCGATGGGCTGGGACGGGCTGCAGTGGGCTGGGACGGGCTGTGGTGGGCGGTGACGGGCTGTGGTGGGCTGGGAAGGCCTGGAACAGGCTGGGACGACCTGGGACGGGCTGTGGTGGGCGGGGACGGGCTGTGGTGGGCTGGGACGGGCTCTGTTGGTCTGGAACGGGCTGTGGTGGGCTGGGAATGGCTGGAATGGGCTGTGGTGGGCGGGGACGGGCTGTGGTGAGCGGGGACAGGCTGTGGTGGGCTGGGACGGGCCGTGGTAAGCCGGGACGGGCCGTGGTTGGCCGGGACGGGACGTAGTGGGCCGGGACGGGCCGTGGTGGGCCGGGACGGGCCGTGGTGGGCTGGGACGGGCCGTGGCGGTCTGGGAGGGGTTGTGGTGGGCTGGGACGAACTGTGGTGGTCTGTGGTGGGCTGGGACGGGCCGTGGTGGGCTGGGACGGGCTGTGGTCGTCTGGGACGGGTTGTGGTGAGCTGAGACGGGCCGTGGTGGGCTGGGACGGGCTGTGGTGGGCTGGGATGGGCTGTCGTGGGCTGTGGTGGGCCGTGGAGGGCTGTGGTGGGCTGTAGTGTGCCGTGGTGGGCTGGGACGGGCCGTGGTGGGCTGGGATGGGCTGGGACGGGCCGTGGTGGGCTGGGGCGGGCTGTGGTGGGCTGGGATGGGCTGGGACGGGATGTGGTGGGCTGGGACGGGCTGTGGTGGGCTGGGACGTGCTGTGGTGGGCTGGGACGGGCTCTACTGTGCTGGGACAGGCTGTGGTGGGCTGTGACGAGCCGTAGTAGGCCGGGAAGGGCCGTGGTGGGACGGGCCGGGCCGTGGTGGGTTGTTATGGGCCGTGGTGGGCTGGGACGGGCTGTGGTGGGCTGTGGTGGACTGTGATGGGCTGTGGTAAGCTGGGACGGGATGTGGTAAGCTGGGACAGGCTTTCGTGGGCTGGGACGGTCTGCGGTGGGCTGGGACGGTCTGCGGTGGCCTGGGATGGTCTGCGGTGGGCTGGGACAGGCTGCGGTGGGCTGGGACGTACTGCGGTGGGCTGGTACGGGCTGTGGTGGGCTGGGAAGGCCTGGAACGGGCTGGGACGACCTGGGACGGGCTGTGGTGGGCGGGGACGGACTCTGGTGGTCTGGAACGGGCTGTGGTGGGCTGGGAAGGGCTGGAATGGGCTTTGGTGGGTTGCGACGGGCTGTGGTGGGTTGGGACGGGCTGTGGTGGGCTTGGACCTGCTGTGGTGGTCAGGGACGGGTTCTGGTAGGTCCGGGACGGGCTGTCGTGGTCCAGGACGGGCTGTGGTTGGCTGGGAAGTGCTGGGACGGTCTGGGACGAGCTGGGATGGGCTGGGACGGGCTGTGGTGGGCTGGGACGGGCTGTGGTGGGCTGGGATGAGCTGGAATGGGCTTTGGTGGGTTGAGACGGGCTGTGGTGGGTTGGTACGGGCTGTGGTGGGCTTGGACCTGCTGTGGTGTTCAGGGACGGGTTCTGGTAGGTCCGGGACGGGCTGTCGTGGTCCAGGACGGGCTGTGGTGGGCTGGGAAGTGCTGGGACGGTCTGGGACGAGCTGGGATGGGCTGTGGTGGGCTGGGACGGGCTGTGGTGGGCGGGGACGGGCTGTGGTGGTCTGGTACGGGCTGTGGCGGGCTGGAGCGAGCTTTGGTGGGTTGTGGTGAGCTGGGACGGGCGTACACGGGCTGTGGTGGGCTGTGGTAAGCTGGGACGGGCTGTGTTGGGCTGGGATGGGCTGGGACGCCTTGGAAGGGCTGTGGTGGGTGGTGACGGGTTGTGGTGTTCTGTGACAAGCTGGGACTTTCTGTGGTGAGCTGCGACGGGCTGTGGTGGGCTGGAACGGGCTGTGGTGGGCTGGGACGGGCTGTGGTGGGCTGGGACAGGCTGTGGTGGGCTGGGACGGGCTGGGACGTGCTGGGACGGGCCATGGTGAGCTGGGACAAGCGGTGGTGGGCTGGGACGGGCTCTGGTGGGCTGGGGTAGGCTGTGGTGGGCTGGGACGAGCCGTAGTAGTCCGGGACGGGCAGTGGTAGGCCGGGAAGGGCCGTGGTGGGCCGGAACGGGCCATGGTGGGTTGTTATGGGCCGTGGTGGGCTGGGACAGGCTGTGGTGGGCTGTGGTGGACCGTGGTGGGCTGTGATGGGCTGTGGTAAGCTGGGACGGGCTTTCATGGGCTGGGACGGGCTGTCGTGGGCTGGGACGGGTTGTCGTGGGCTGGGACGGGCTGTCGTGGGCTGGGACGGGCTGTCGTGGGCTGTGGGGGGCTGGGACATGCTGTGGTGGGCTGGGAAGGGCTGGGACGAGCTGTGACGGGCTGGGACGAGCTGTGACGGGCTGTGCTGTGCTGTAGTGGCCTGTGCTGTGCTGTAGTGGCCTGTGGTGGGCTGGGACGGGCTGTGGTGGGCTGGGACGGGCCGTGGTGGGCCGGGACGAGCTGTGGTGGGCCGGGACGGGCCGTGGTGGGCCGGGACGGGCCGTGGTGGACTGGGACAGGCTGTGGAGGGCTGTGGTGGGCTGTGGTGGGCTGGGACAGGCTGTGGTGGGCTGGGACGGGCTGTGATGGGCTGGGACGGGCTGGGACAGGCTGTGGTGGGCTGTGGTGTGCTGGGACGGGCTGTGGTGGGCTGGGACGGGCTGTGGTGTGCTGGGACGGGATGGGACGGGCTGTGGTGGGCGGGGAAGGTCTGTGGTGGGCTGTGGTGGGCTGGGACGGTCTGCGGTGGGCTGGGACGGTCTGCGGTGGGCTGGGATGGGCTGAGACGGGCTGTGGTGGGCTGGGACGGGCTGTGGTGGGCCGGGATGGGTTGTGGTGGGCCGTGGTGGGCAGGGACGGGCTGTGGGTCGCTGTGGTGGGCCGTTTTGGGCCTGGATGGGAAGGGGTGGGCTGTGGTGGGCCGTGGTGGGCTGTGGCAGGCCGTGGTGGGCTGGGACGGGCCGTGGTGGGCGTGGCTCGCTGCGGTGGGCCGTGGAGGGCTGGGACGGGCTGGGACGAGCTCTGGTTGTCTGGAACGGGCTGTGGTGGGCTGGGACGGGCTGGGACGTGCTGTGGTGGGCTGGGACGGGCTGGGACGGGCTGTGGTTGGCTGGGACGGGCTAGGACGGTCTGTGGTGGGCTGGGACAGTCTGTGGTGGGCTGGGACGGGCTGTGGTGGGCGGGGACGGGCTGGGACAGGCTGGGACGAGCTGTGGTGGGCTGGGATGGGCTGTGGTTGGCTGGGACGGGCTGCTGTGGGCTGGGACGGGCTGGGACGGGCTGGGACAGGCTGGGATAGGCTGAGATAGGCTGTGGTGGCCTGGGATATTCTGTGGTGGGCTGTGGTGGGCTCTGGTGGTCTGGAACAAGCTGTGGTTGGGCTGGGACGGGCTGTGGTGGGCTGGGACAAGCTGTGGTTTGCGGGGACGGGTTGTGGTGGGCGAGGACGGGCTGTGGTGGGCTGGGACGGGCTGCGGTGCGCTGGGACGGGCTGAGACGGGCTGTGGTGGGCTGGGACAGGCTGTGGTGGGGTGGGACGGGCTGTGGTGGGCGGGGATGAACTGTGGTGGGCGGGGATGGGCTGTGGTGGGCGGAGACGGGCTGTGGTGGGCGGAGACGGGCTGTGGTGGGCTGGGACGGGCTGTGGTGGGCTGGGACATTCTGTGGTGGGCTGGGACGGGCTGGGACGGGCTGTGGTGGGCTGGGACGGGCTGTGGTGTGCTGGGACAGGCTGTGTTGGGCGGGGACGGGCTGTGGCTGGCGGTGAAGTGCTGTGGTGGGCTGGGACAGGCTGGGAAGGGCTGTGGTGTGCGGTGACGGTCTGTGGTGAGCTGTGACAGGCTGGGAAGGGCTGTGGTGGGCTGGAACGGGCTGTGATGGGCTGGGACATGCTGGGACGGTCTGTGGTGGACTGGGACGGTCTGTGGTGTGCTGGGATGGGCTGACACGGGCTGGGACGGGCTGTGGTGTGCTGGGACGGGCTGTGGTGGGCTGGGACTGGCTGGGACGGGCTGTGGTGGGTTGTGGTGGACTGGGACAGTCTGTGGTGTGCTGGGACGGTCTGTGGTGTGCTGGGACGGTCTGTGGTGGGCTGGGACGGGCTGTGGTGGGCTGGGACGGGCTGTGGTGGGCTGGGACGGGCTGTGGTGGGCTGGGACAGGCTGGGATAGGCTTAGACAGGCTGTGGTGGGCTGGCACGGGCTGTGGTGGGCTGGGACGTGCCGTGGTGGGCTGGGACGGGCTGGGACGGGCTGGGACGCGCTGTGGTGGGCTGGGACGCGCTGTGGTGGGCTGGGACGGGCTGTGGTGGGCTGGGACGGGCTGTGGTGGGTTGGGACGGGCTCTGGTGCGCTCTGTTGGGTTGTGATGAGCTGAGACAGTCTGTGGTGGGTTGGGACGGGCTGTGGAGAGCTGTGGAGGGCTGTGGTGGGCGTGGACAGGCTGTGGTGGGTTGAGATCTGTCGTGGTGGGCCGTGGTGGCCTGGGACGGGCTGTGGTGGGCGGGGATGAACTGTGGTGGGCGGGGATGAACTGTGGTGGGCGGGGATGGGCTGTGGTGGGCGGAGACGGGTTGTGGTGGGCTGGGACGGTCTGTGGTGGGCTGGGACGGTCTGTGGTGGGCCGGGGTGGGCTGTGGTGGGCCGTGGCAGGCTGTAGTGGGCCGTGGCAGGCTGTGGTGGGCCGGGACGGGCTGTGGTGGGCCGGGACGGGCTGTGGTGGGCGGAGACGGCCTGGGACGGTCTGTGGTGGGCTGGGACTTTCTGTGGTGGGCTGGGACGGGCTGGGACGAGCAGGGATGGGCTGTGGTGGGCTGGGACAGGCTGTGCTGGGCTGGGACGGGCTGTGGTGGGCTGGGATGGGCTGTGGTGGGCTGGGACAGGCTGTGTTGGGCGGGGACGGGCTGTGGCTGGTGGTGAAGTGCTGTGGTGGGCTGGGACAGGCTGGGAAGGGCTGTGGTGTGCGGTGACGGTCTGTGGTGAGCTGTGACAGGCTGGGAAGGGCTGTGGTGGGCTGGAACGGGCTGTGATGGGCTGGGACATGCTGGGACGGTCTGTGGTGGACTGGGACGGTCTGTGGTGTGCTGGGACGGGCTGACACGGGCTGGGACGGGCTGTCGTGTGCTGGGACGGGCTGTGGTGGGCTGGGACGGGCTGTGGTGGGTTGTGGTGGACCGGGACGGTCTGTGGTGTGCTGGGACGGGCTGTGGTGGGCTGGGACGGGCTGTGGTGGGCTGTGGTGGGCTGTGGTGGGCTGGGACGGGCTGTGGTGGGCTGGGACGGGCTGTGGTGGGCTGGGACAGGCTGGGATAGGCTTAGACAGGCTGTGGTGGGCTGGCACCAGCTGTGGTCGGCTGGGACGTGCCGTGGTGGGCTGGGACGGGCTGGGACGGGCTGGGACGCGCTGTGGTGGGCTGGGACGCGCTGTGGTGGGCTGGGACGGGCTGTGGTGGGCTGGGCTGGGCTGTGGTGGGTTGGGACGGGCTCTGGTGCGCTCTGTTGGGTTGTGATGAGCTGAGACAGTCTGTGGTGGGTTGGGACGGGCTGTGGAGTGCTGTGGAGGGCTGTGGTGGGCTTGGACAGGCTGTGGTGGGTTGAGATCTGTCGTGGTGGGCCGTGGTGGCCTGGGACGGGCTGTGGTGGGCGGGGATGAACTGTGGTGGGCGGGGATGAACTGTGGTGAGCGGGGATGGGCTGTGGTGGGCGGAGACGGGTTGTGGTTAGCTGGGACGGTCTGTGGTGGGCTGGGACGGTCTGTGGTGGGCCGGGGTGGGCTGTGGTGGGCCGTGGCAGGCTGTAGTGGGCCGTGGCAGGCTGTGGTGGGCCGGGACGGGCTGTGGTGGGCCGGGACGGGCTGTGGTGGGCGGAGACGGGCTGTGGTGGGCGGAGAAGGCCTGGGACGGTCTGTGGTGGGCTGGGACTTTCTGTGGTGGGCTGGGACGGGCTGGGACGAGCAGGGACGGGCTGTGGTGGGCTGGGACGGGCTGTGGTGTGCTGGGACGGGCTGTGGTGGGCTGGGACAGGCTGTGGTGGGCTGTGGTGGGCTGGGACGGGCTGTGGTGGGCTGGGACAGGCTGGGATAGGCTTAGACAGGCTGTGGTGGGCTGGGACGGGCTCTGGTGGTCTGGACCAGGCTGTGGTGGCCTGGGACGGGCTGTGGTGGGCGGAGATGAACTGTGGTGGGCGGGGATGGGCTTTGGTGGGCGGAGACGGGTTGTGGTGGGCTTGGACGGTCTGTGGTGGGCTGGGACGGTCTGTGGTGGGCCGGGGTGGGCTGTGGTGGGCCGTGGCAGGCTGTGGTGGGCCGGGACGGGCTGTGGTGTGCCGGGACGGGCTGTGGTGGGCGGAGACGGGCTGTGGTGGGCGGAGACGGCCTGGGACGGTCTGTGGTGGGCTGGGACTTTCTGTGGTGGGCTGGGACGGGCTGGGACGAGCAGGGATGGGCTGTGGTGGGCTGGGACGGGCTGTGGTGAGCTGGGATGGGCTGTGGTGGGCGGGGGACGGTCTGTGGTGGGCGGGGACGGGCTGTGGTGGGCTGGGATGGGCTGTGGTGGGCAAGGACTGGCTGTAGGTGGGCTTGAGACGGTCTGTGGTGTGCTGGGACGTGCTCTGGTGGTCTGGAATGAGCTGGGATGGGCTGTGGTGGGCTGGGACGGTCTGTGGTGGGCTGGGACGGGCTGGGACGGGCTATGGTGGACTGGGACGGGCTGTGGTGGGCTGGGACGGGCTGGGACGGGCTGTGGTGGGCTGGGACAGGCTGGGATAGGCTTAGACAGGCTGTGGTGGGCTGGCACGGGCTGTGGTCGGCTGGGACGTGCCGTGGTGGGCTGGGACGGGCTGGGACGGGCTGGGACGCGCTGTGGTGGGCTGGGACGCGCTGTGGTGGGCTGGGACGGGCTGTGGTGGGCTGGGCCGGGCTGTGGTGGGTTGGGACGGGCTCTGGTGCGCTCTGTTGGGTTGTGATGAGCTGAGACAGACTGTGGTGGGTTGGGACGGGCTGTGGAAAGCTGTGGAGGGCTGTGGTGGGCTTGGACAGGCTGTGGTGGGTTGAGATCTGTCGTGGTGGGCCGTGGTGGCCTGGGACGGGCTGTGGTGGGCGGGGATGAACTGTGGTGGGCGGGGATGAACTGTGGTGGGCGGGGATGGGCTGTGGTGGGCGGAGACGGGTTGTGGTGGGCTGGGATGGTCTGTGGTGGGCCGGGGTGGGCTGTGGTGGGCCGGGGTGGGCTGTGGTGGGCCGTGGCAGGCTGTGGTGGGCCGTGGCAGGCTGTGGTGGGCCGGGACGGGCTGTGGGGGGCCAGGACGGGCTGTGGTGGGCCGGGCCGGGCTGTGGTGGGCGGAGACGGGTTGTGGTGGGCGGAGACGGCCTGGGACGGTCTGTGGTGGGCTGGGACTTTCTGTGGTGGGCTGGGACGGGCTGGGACGAGCAGGGATGGGCTGTGGTGGGCTGGGACAGGCTGTGCTGGGCTGGGACGGGCTGTGGTGGGCTGGGACGAGCTGTGGTGTGCTGGGACGGGCTGTGCTGGGCTGGGACGGGCTGTGGTGGGCGGGGACGGGCCGTGGTGGGCTGGGACGGGCTGTGGTGGGCTGGGACGGGTTGCGGTGGGCTGGGACGGGTTTCGGTGGGCTAGGACGGGCTGCAATGGGCTGGGACCGGCTGCAGTGGGCTGGGATAAGCTGTGTTGGGCTGCGACGGGCTGTGGTAGGCTGGGATGAGCTGTGGAGGGTTGGTACGGGCTGTGGAGGGTTGTGGAGGGCTGTGCTGGGCTTGGACGGGCTGTGGTGGGCTGAGATGGGCCGTGGTGGTCCGTGGTGGGCTGGGACGGGCCGTGCTGGGCTAGGACGGGCTGTGGTGAACTGTGGTGGGCTGTGATGGGCCGTGGTGGGCTGGGACGGGCCGTGGTGGGCTCGACGGGCTGTGGTTGGCTGGGACCGTCTGTTTTGGGCTGGGATGGCCTGCGGTGGCCTGTGGTGGGCTGTGGTGGGCTGTGGCGGGCTGGGACGGGCTGTGGTGGGTTGGGACGGGCTGGGACGGGCTGTGACGGGCAGTGGTGGGCTGGGACGGGATGTGGTGGGCTGGGACGGGCTGGGACGGGCTGTGGTGGGCTGGGACGGGCTGTGGTGGGCTGGGACGGGCTGGGACGGACTCTGGTGGTCTGGAACAGGCTGTGCTGGGCTGGGACGGGCTGTGGTGGGCTGGGACGAGCTGTGGTGTGCTGGGACGGGCTGGGACGGGCTGGGACGGGCCGTGGTGGGCTGTGGTGGGCTGGGACGGGCTGGGACGGGCTGTGGTGGGCTGTGGTGGGCTGGGACGGGCTGTGGTGGGCTGGGACAGGCTGGGATAGGCTTAGACAGGCTGTGGTGGGCTGGGACGGGCTCTGGTGGTCTGGACCGGGCTGTGGTGGCCTGGGACGGGCTGTGGTGGGCGGGGATGAACTGTGGTGGGCGGGGATGGGCTGTGGTGGGCTGGGACGGTCTGTGGTGGGCTGGGACGGGCTGTGGTGGGCTGGGACGGTCTGTGGTGGGCTGGGACAGTCTGTGGTGGGCCGGGGTGGGCTGTGGTGGGCCGTGGCAGGCTGTGGTGGGCCGGGACGGGCTGTGGTGGGCCGGGACGGGCTGTGGTGGGCCGGGACGAGCTGTGGGAGGCCGGGACGGGCTGTGGTGGGCGGAGACGGGCTGTGGTGGGCGGAGACGGCCTGGGACGGTCTGTGGTGGGCTGGGACTTTCTGTGGTGGGCTGGGACAGGCTGGGACGAGCAGGGATGGGCTGTGGTGGGCTGGGACAGGCTGTGCTGGGCTGGGACGGGCTGTGGTGAGTTGGGATGGGCTGTGGTGGGCGGGGACGGTCTGTGGTGGGCGGGGACGGTCTGTGGTGGGCTGGGACGGGCTGTGATGCTTCAGGGATGGGCTGTGGTGGGCCGGGACGGGCTGTGGTGGGCTGGGACGGGCTGGGACGGGCTGTGACGGGCAGTGGTGGGCTGGGACGGGCTGTGGTGGGCTGGGACGGGCTGTGATGCTTCAGGGATGGGCTGTGGTGGGCCGGGACGGGCTGTGGTGGGCTGTGGTGGGCTGGGACGAGTTGTAGTGGGCCGGGACGGACTGTGGTGGGCTGTGGTGGGCTGTGGTGGGTTCTGGTGAGCTTAGACGGGCTGTGGTGGGCTGGGATGGTCTGTGGTGGGCTGGGACGGTCTGTGGTGGGCTGGGATGGGCTGGAACAGACTGGGACGGGCTGTGGTGGTCAGTGGTTGCCTGGGACATGCTGTGGTGGGCTGGGACATGCTATGGTGGGCTGGGACGGGCTATGGTGGGCTGGGACGGGCTCTGGTGGTGTGGAAAGGGCTGTGGTGGGCTGGGACGGGCCGTGATGGGCTGGGACGGGCTCTGGTGGTGTGGAAAGGGCCGTGGTGGGTTGGGATGGGCCGTGGTGGGTTGGGACGGACTGTGGTGGGCTGGGAAGGGCTGTGGTGGGCTGGTACCGTCTGTGGTGGGCTGTGGTGGGCTGGGACAGGCTGTGGTGGGCTGGGACGGGTTGTGGTGGGCTGGGACGGGCTGTGATGCTTCAGGGATGGGCTGTGGTGGGCCGGGACGGGCTGTGGTGGGCTGGGACGAGTTGTAGTCGGCCGGGACGGACTGTGGTGGGCTGTGGTGGGCTGTGGCGGGTTCTGGTGAGCTTAGACGGGCTGTGGTGGGCTGGGACGGGCTGTGGTGGGCTGGGACGGGCTGTGGTGGGCTGTGGTGGCCTGTGGTGGGCTGGGACGAGTTGTAGTGGGCCAGGACGGTCTGTGGTGGCCTGTGGTGAACTGAGACGGGCTGTGGTTGGCTGTGGTAAGCTGGGATGGGCTGTGGTGGGCCGGGACGTGCTGGTACGGGCTCTGATGGTCTGGAACGGGCTGTTGTAGGCTGGGACGGGCTGTGGTGGTCTGGGATGGGCCGTGGTGGGCTGGGACGGACTGTGGTGGGCTGGGAAGGGCCGTGGTGGGCTGGGACGGTCTGTGGTGGTCTGTGGTGGGCTGGGACGGGCTGTGGTGGGCTGGGACGGGCTGTGGTGTGCTGGGACGGGTTGTGGTGGGCTGGGACGGGCTGTGGTGGGCTGGGACGGGCTGTGGTGGGCTGGGACGGGTTGTGGTGGGCTGGGACGGGCTGTGATGCTTCAGGGATGGGCTGTGGTGGGCCGGGACGGGCTGTGGTGGGCTGTGGTGGGCTGGGACGAGTTGTAGTGGGCCGGGACGGACTGTGGTGGGCTGTGGTGGGCTGTGGTGGGTTCTGGTGAGCTTAGACGGGTTGCCGTGGGCTGTGGTGGGCTGGGACGGTCTGTGGTGGGCTGGGACGGTCTGTGGTGGGCTGGGACGGTCTGTGGTGGGCTGGGACGGGCTCTGGTGGGCTGGGACGGGCTGTGGTGGGCTGGGACAGGCTGTGGTGGGTTGGGTCGGGCTGGGACGCGCTGTGGTGGGCTGGGACGGGCCGTGGTGAGCTGGGACGGGCCGTGGTGGGCTGGGACGGGCCGTGGTAGGCTGTGGTTGGCTGGGACGGGCTGTGGAGGGCTGGGACGGGCTGTTGTAGGCTGGGACGAGCTGTGGTGGGCTGGGATGGGCTAGGACAGACTGGGACGGGCTGTGGTGGTCAGTGGTTGTCTGGGACATACTTTGGTGGGCTGGGACGGGCTGTGGTGGGCTGGGACGGGCTCTGGTGGGCTGGGACGGGCTGACACGAGCTGGGACGAGCTGGCACGGGCTGGAACGAGCTGGCACAGACTGGGACGGGATGGAACGGGCTGTGGTGGGCTTGGGCGGGCTGTGGTGGGCTGGGACGAGCTATGGTGGGCTGGGACGGGCTCTGGTGGTGTGGAAAGGGCTGTGGTGGGCTGGGACGGGCTGTGGTGGGCTGTGGTGGCCTGTGGTGGGCTGGGACGAGTTGTAGTGGGCCGGGACGGGCTGCAATGGGCTGTGGTGAACTGAGACGGGCTGTGGTTGGCTGTGGTAAGCTGGGATGGGCTGTGGTGGGCCGGGACGTGCTGGGACGGGCTCTGATGGTCTGGAACAGGCTGTTGTGGGCTGGGACGGGCTGTGGTGGGCTGGGATGGGCCGTGGTGGGCTGGGACGGACTGTGGTGGGCTGGGAAGGGCCGTGGTGGGCTGGGACGGTCTGTGGTGGTCTGTGGTGGGCTGGGACGGGCTGTGGTAGGCTGGGACGGGTTGTGGTGGGCTGGGACGGGCTGTGGTGCTTCAGGGACGGGCTGTGGTGGGCTGGGACGGGCTGTGGTGGGCTGGGACGGGTTGTGGTGGGCTGGGACGGGCTGTGATGCTTCAGGGATGGGCTGTGGTGGGCTGGGACGGGCTGTGGTGGGCTGTGGTGGGCTGGGACGAGTTGTAGTGGGCCGGGACGGACTGTGGTGGGCTGTGGTGGGCTGTGGTGGGTTCTGGTGAGCTTAGACGGGTTGCCGTGGGCTGTGGTGGGCTGGGACGGGCTGTGGTGGGCTGGGACGGGCTGTGGTGGGCTGGGACGGGCTGTGGTGGGCTGGGACAGGCTGTGGTGGGTTGGGTCGGGCTGGGACGTGCTGTGGTGGGCTGGGACGGGCTGTTGTAGGCTGGGACGGGCTGTGGTGGGCTGGGATGGGCTAGGACAGACTGGGACGGGCTGTGGTGGTCAGTGGTTGTCTGGGACATGCTGTGGTGGGCTGGGACGGGCTGTGGTGGGCTGGGACGGGCTGTGGTGGGCTGGGACGGGCTGGCACGGGCTGGAACGAGCTGGCACAGGCTGGAACGAGCTGGCACGGACTGGGACGGGCTGGAACGGGCTGTGGTGGACTTGGACGGGCTGTGGTGGGCTGGGACGGGCTCTGGTGGTGTGGAAAGGGCTGTGGTGGGCTGGGACGGGCTGTGGTGGGCTGTGGTGGGTTGTGGTTGGCTGGGACGCGCTGTGGTGGGCTGGGACGGGCTGTGGTGGGCTTTGGTGAGCTGAGACGGGCGGGCACGGGCTGTGGTAAGCTGGGACGGGCTCTGGTGGGCTGGGACGGCCTGTGATGGGCTGTGGTGGGCTGGGACGGGCTGTGGTGAGCTGGGAAGCGCTGGGATGAGCTGGGACCGGCTGTGGTGGGCTGGGACAGGCTATGGTGTGCGGGGATGGTCTGTGCTGGGCGGTGACGGGCTGTGGTGGGCTGGGACGAGCTGTGGTGGGCTGGGACAGGCCGTGGTGGGCTGGGACGGGCTGTGGTCAGTCGTGGTGGGCTGGGACGGGCCGTGGTGGCTCGGGACGGACTCTGGTGGGCCGGGACAAGCTCTGGTGGCCTGTGACGGGCTGTGACGGGCTGTGGTGGGCTTGGACGGGCTGTGGTGGGCTGGGACGGGCTGTGGTGGGCTGGGACGGGCTGTGGTGGGCTGTGGTGGGCTGGGACGAGTTGTAGTGGGCCGGGACGGGCTGTGGTGGGCTGTGGTGAACTGAGACGGGCTGTGGTTGGCTGTGGTGGGCTGGGATGGGCTGTGGTGGGCCGGGACGTGCTGGTACGGGCTCTGATGATCTGGAACGGGCTGTTGTGGGCTGGGACGGGCTGTGGTTGGCTGGGATGGGCTGTGGTGGGCTGGGACGGACTGTGGTGGGCTGGGAAGGGCCGTGGTGGGCTGGGACGGTCTGTGGTGGGCTGGGACGGTCTGTGGTGGTCTGTGGTGGGCTGGGACGGGCTGTGGTGGGCTGGGACGGGTTGTGGTGGGCTGGGACGGGCTGTGGTGCTTCAGGGACGGTCTGTGGTGGGCTGGGACGGGCTGTGGTGGGCTGGGACGGGTTGTGGTGGGCTGGGACGGGCTGTGATTCTTCAGGGATGGGCTGTGGTGGGCCGGGACGGGCTGTGGTGGGCTGTGGTGGGCTGGGACGAGTTGTAGTGGGCCGGGACGGACTGTGGTGGGCTGTGGTGGGCTGTGGTGGGTTCTGGTGAGCTTAGACGGGTTGCCGTGGGCTGTGGTGGGCTGGGACGGTCTGTGGTGGGCTGGGACGGTCTGTGGTGGGCTGGGACGGGCTGTGGTGGGCTGGGACGGACTGTGGTGGGCTGGGACAGGCTGTGGTGGGTTGGGTCGGGCTGGGACGGGCTGTGGTGGGCTGGGACGGGCCGTGGTGAGCTGGGACGGGCCGTGGTGGGCTGGGACGGGCCGTGGTGGGCTGTGGTTGGCTGGGACGGGCTGTGGAGGGCTGGGACGGGCTGTGGCGGGCTGGGATGGGCTAGGACAGACTGGGACGGGCTGTGGTGGTCAGTGGTTGTCTGGGACATGCTTTGGTGGGCTGGGACATGCTGTGGTGGGCTGGGACGGGCTGTGGTGGGCTGGGACGGGCTGACACGGGCTGGGACGAGCTGGCACGGGCTGGAACGAGCTGGCACGGGTTGGAATGAGCTGGCACGGACTGGGACGGGCTGGAACGGGCTTTGGTGGGCTTGGGCGGGCTGTGGTGGGTGGGACGGGCTGTGGTGGGCGTGGACGGGCTGTGGTTGGCGGGGACGGGCTGTGGTGGGCTGGGACGGCCTCTGGTGGGCTGGGACGGGCTGTGGTGGGCTGGGACGGGCTGTGGTGGGCTGGGACAGGCTGGGATAGGCTTAGACAGGCTGTGGTGGGCTGGCACCAGCTGTGGTCGGCTGGGACGTGCCGTGGTGGGCTGGGACGGGCTGGGACGGGCTGGGACGCGCTGTGGTGGGCTGGGACGCGCTGTGGTGGGCTGGGACGGGCTGTGGTGGGCTGGGCTGGGCTGTGGTGGGTTGGGACGGGCTCTGGTGCGCTCTGTTGGGTTGTGATGAGCTGAGACAGTCTGTGGTGGGTTGGGACGGGCTGTGGAGTGCTGTGGAGGGCTGTGATGGGCTTGGACAGGCTGTGGTGGGTTGAGATCTGTCGTGGTGGGCCGTGGTGGCCTGGGACGGGCTGTGGTGGGCGGGGATGAACTGTGGTGGGCGGGGATGAACTGTGGTGAGCGGGGATGGGCTGTGGTGGGCGGAGACGGGTTGTGGTGGGCTGGGACGGTCTGTGGTGGGCTGGGACGGTCTGTGGTGGGCCGGGGTGGGCTGTGGTGGGCCGTGGCAGGCTGTAGTGGGCCGTGGCAGGCTGTGGTGGGCCGGGACGGGCTGTGGTGGGCCGGGACGGGCTGTGGTGGGCCGGGACGGGCTGTGGTGGGCGGAGACGGGCTGTGGTGGGCGGAGAAGGCCTGGGACGGTCTGTGGTGGGCTGGGACTTTCTGTGGTGGGCTGGGACGGGCTGGGACGAGCAGGGACGGGCTGTGGTGGGCTGGGACGGGCTGTGGTGTGCTGGGACGGGCTGTGGTGGGCTGGGACAGGCTGTGGTGGGCTGTGGTGGGCTGGGACGGGCTGTGGTGGGCTGGGACGGGCTGTGGTGGGCTGGGACAGGCTGGGATAGGCTTAGACAGGCTGTGGTGGGCTGGGACGGGCTCTGGTGGTCTGGACCAGGCTGTGGTGGCCTGGGACGGGCTGTGGTGGGCGGAGATGAACTGTGGTGGGCGGGGATGGGCTTTGGTGGGCGGAGACGGGTTGTGGTGGGCTTGGACGGTCTGTGGTGGGCTGGGACGGTCTGTGGTGGGCCGGGGTGGGCTGTGGTGGGCCGTGGCAGGCTGTGGTGGGCCGGGACGGGCTGTGGTGGGCTGGGACTTTCTGTGGTGGGCTGGGACGGGCTGGGACGAGCAGGGATGGGCTGTGGTGGGCTGGGACGGGCTGTGGTGAGCTGGGATGGGCTGTGGTGGGCGGGGACGGTCTGTGGTGGGCGGGGACGGGCTGTGGTGGGCTGGGATGGGCTGTGGTGGGCAAGGACTGGCTGTAGGTGGGCTTGAGACGGTCTGTGGTGTGCTGGGACGTGCTCTGGTGGTCTGGAATGAGCTGGGATGGGCTGTGGTGGGCTGGGACGGTCTGTGGTGGGCTGGGACGGGCTGGGACGGGCTATGGTGGACTGGGACGGGCTGTGGTGGGCTGGGACGGGCTGGGACGGGCTGTGGTGGGCTGGGACAGGCTGGGATAGGCTTAGACAGGCTGTGGTGGGCTGGCACGGGCTGTGGTCGGCTGGGACGTGCCGTGGTGGGCTGGGACGGGCTGGGACGGGCTGGGACGCGCTGTGGTGGGCTGGGACGCGCTGTGGTGGGCTGGGACGGGCTGTGGTGGGCTGGGCCGGGCTGTGGTGGGTTGGGACGGACTCTGGTGCGCTCTGTTGGGTTGTGATGAGCTGAGACAGACTGTGGTGGGTTGGGACGGGCTGTGGAGAGCTGTGGAGGGCTGTGGTGGGCTTGGACAGGCTGTGGTGGGTTGAGATCTGTCGTGGTGGACCGTGGTGGCCTGGGACGGGCTGTGGTGGGCGGGGATGAACTGTGGTGGGCGGGGATGAACTGTGGTGGGCGGGGATGGGCTGTGGTGGGCGGAGACGGGTTGTGGTGGGCTGGGACGGTCTGTGGTGGGCTGGGACGGTCTGTGGTGGGCCGGGGTGGGCTGTGGTGGGCCGTGGCAGGCTGTGGTGGGCCGTGGCGGGCTGTGGTGGGCCGGGACGGGCTGTGGGGGGCCAGGACGGGCTGTGGTGGGCCGGGACGGGCTGTGGTGGGCGGAGACGGGTTGTGGTGGGCGGAGACGGCCTGGGACGGTCTGTGGTGGGCTGGGACTTTCTGTGGTGGGCTGGGACGGGCTGGGACGAGCAGGGATGGGCTGTGGTGGGCTGGGACAGGCTGTGCTGGGCTGGGACGGGCTGTGGTGGGCTGGGACGAGCTGTGGTGTGCTGGGACGGGCTGGGACGGGCTGGGACGGGCCGTGGTGGGCTGTGGTGGGCTGGGACGGGCTGGGACGGGCTGTGGTGGGCTGTGGTGGGCTGGGACGGGCTGTGGTGGGCTGGGACAGGCTGGGATAGGCTTAGACAGGCTGTGGTGGGCTGGGACGGGCTCTGGTGGTCTGGACCGGGCTGTGGTGGCCTGGGACGGGCTGTGGTGGGCGGGGATGAACTGTGGTGGGCGGGGATGGGCTGTGGTGGGCTGGGACGGTCTGTGGTGGGCTGGGACGGGCTGTGGTGGGCTGGGACGGTCTGTGGTGGGCTGGGACAGTCTGTGGTGGGCCGGGGTGGGCTGTGGTGGGCCGTGGCAGGCTGTGGTGGGCCGGGACGGGCTGTGGTGGGCCGGGACGGGCTGTGGTGGGCCGGGACGAGCTGTGGGAGGCCGGGACGGGCTGTGGTGGGCGGAGACGGGCTGTGGTGGGCGGAGACGGCCTGGGACGGTCTGTGGTGGGCTGGGACTTTCTGTGGTGGGCTGGGACAGGCTGGGACAAGCAGGGATGGGCTGTGGTGGGCTGGGACAGGCTTTGCTGGGCTGGGACGGGCTGTGGTGAGTTGGGATGGGCTGTGGTGGGCGGGGACGGTCTGTGGTGGGCGGGGACGGTCTGTGGTGGGCTGGGACGGGCTGGGACGGGCTGTGACGGGCAGTGGTGGGCTGGGACGGGCTGTGGTGGGCTGGGACGGGCTGTGATGCTTCAGGGATGGGCTGTGGTGGGCCGGGACGGGCTGTGGTGGGCTGTGGTGGGCTGGGACGAGTTGTAGTGGGCCGGGACGGACTGTGGTGGGCTGTGGTGGGCTGTGGTGGGTTCTGGTGAGCTTAGACGGGCTGTGGTGGGCTGGGATGGTCTGTGGTGGGCTGGGACGGTCTGTGGTGGGCTGGGACGGGCTGTGGTGGGCTGGGATGGGCTGGAACAGACTGGGACGGGCTGTGGTGGTCAGTGGTTGCCTGGGACATGCTGTGGTGGGCTGGGACATGCTATGGTGGGCTGGGACGGGCTGTGGTGGGCTGGGACGAGCTGGCACGGGCTGGAACGAGCTGGCACGGACTGGGACGGGCTGGCACGGGCTGTGGTGGGCTGGAACGGGCTGTGGTGGGCTTGGATGGGCTGTGGTGGGCTGGGACGGGCTATGGTGGGCTGGGACGGGCTCTGGTGGTGTGGAAAGGGCTGTGGTGGGCTGGGACGGGCCGTGATGGGCTGGGACGGGCTCTGGTGGTGTGGAAAGGGCCGTGGTGGGTTGGGATGGGCCGTGGTGGGTTGAGACGGACTGTGGTGGGCTGGGAAGGGCTGTGGTGGGCTGGTACCGTCTGTGGTGGGCTGTGGTGGGCTGGGACAGGCTGTGGTGGGCTGGGACGGGTTGTGGTGGGCTGGGACGGGCTGTGATGCTTCAGGGATGGGCTGTGGTGGGCCGGGACGGGCTGTGGTGGGCTGGGACGAGTTGTAGTCGGCCGGGACGGACTGTGGTGGGCTGTGGTGGGCTGTGGCGGGTTCTGGTGAGCTTAGACGGGCTGTGGTGGGCTGGGACGGGCTGTGGTGGGCTGGGACGGGCTGTGGTGGGCTGTGGTGGCCTGTGGTGGGCTGGGACGAGTTGTAGTGGGCCAGGACGGGCTGTGGTGGCCTGTGGTGAACTGAGACGGGTTGTGGTTGGCTGTGGTAAGCTGGGATGGGCTGTGGTGGGCCGGGACGTGCTGGTATGGGCTCTGATGGTCTGGAACGGGCTGTTGTAGGCTGGGACGGGCTGTGGTGGTCTGGGATGGGCCGTGGTGGGCTGGGACGGACTGTGGTGGGCTGGGAAGGGCCGTGGTGGGCTGGGACGGTCTGTGGTGGTCTGTGGTGGGCTGGGACGGGCTGTGGTGGGCTGGGACGGGCTGTGGTGTGCTGGGACGGGTTGTGGTGGGCTGGGACGGTCTGTGGTGTGCTGGGACGGGCTGTGGTGGGCTGGGACGGGCTGTGGTGGGCTGGGACGGGCTGTGGTGGGCTGGGATGGGTTGTGGTGGGCTGGGACGGGCTGTGATGCTTCAGGGATGGGCTGTGGTGGGCCGGGACGGGCTGTGGTGGGCTGTGGTGGGCTGGGACGAGTTGTAGTGGGCCGGGACGGACTGTGGTGGGCTGTGGTGGGCTGTGGTGGGTTCTGGTGAGCTTAGACGGGTTGCCGTGGGCTGTGGTGGGCTGGGACAGTCTGTGGTGGGCTGGGACGGTCTGTGGTGGGCTGGGACGGTCTGTGGTGGGCTGGGACGGGCTCTGGTGGGCTGGGACAGGCTGTGGTGGGCTGGGACAGGCTGTGGTGGGTTGGGTCGGGCTGGGACGGGCTGTGGTGGGCTGGGACGGGCCGTGGTGAGCTGGGACGGGCCGTGGTGGGCTGGGACGGGCCGTGGTAGGCTGTGGTTGGCTGGGACGGGCTGTGGAGGGCTGGGACGGGCTGTTGTAGGCTGGGACGAGCTGTGGTGGGCTGGGATGGGCTAGGACAGACTGGGACGGGCTGTGGTGGTCAGTGGTTGTCTGGGACATACTTTGGTGGGCTGGGACGGGCTGTGGTGGGCTGGGACGGGCTCTGGTGGGCTGGGACGGGCTGGGACGGGCTGGGACGAGCTGGCACGGGCTGGAACGAGCTGGCACAGACTGGGACGGGATGGAACGGGCTGTGGTGGGCTTGGGCGGGCTGTGGTGGGCTGGGACGAGCTATGGTGGGCTGGGACGGGCTCTGGTGGTGTGGAAAGGGCTGTGGTGGGCTGGGACGGGCTGTGGTGGGCTGTGGTGGCCTGTGGTGGGCTGGGACGAGTTGTAGTGGGCCGGGACGGGCTGCGGTGGGCTGTGGTGAACTGAGACGGGCTGTGGTTGGCTGTGGTAAGCTGGGATGGGCTGTGGTGGGCCGGGACGTGCTGGGACGGGCTCTGATGGTCTGGAACAGGCTGTTGTGGGCTGGGACAGGCTGTGGTGGGCTGTGATGGGCCGTGGTGGGCTGGGACGGACTGTGGTGGGCTGGGAAGGGCCGTGGTGGGCTGGGACGGTCTGTGGTGGTCTGTGGTGGGCTGGGACGGGCTGTGGTGGGCTGGGACGGGCTGTGGTAGGCTGGGACGGGTTGTGGTGGGCTGGGACGGGCTGTGGTGCTTCAGGGACGGGCTGTGGTGGGCTGGGACGGGCTGTGGTGGGCTGGGACGGGTTGTGGTGGGCTGGGACGGGCTGTGATGCTTCAGGGATGGGCTGTGGTGGGCTGGGACGGGCTGTGGTGGGCTGTGGTGGGCTGGGACGAGTTGTAGTGGGCCGGGACGGACTGTGGTGGGCTGTGGTGGGCTGTGGTGGGTTCTGGTGAGCTTAGACGGGTTGCCGTGGGCTGTGGTGGGCTGGGACGGGCTGTGGTGGGCTGGGACGGGCTGTGGTGGGCTGGGACGGGCTGTGGTGGGCTGGGACAGGCTGTGGTGGGTTGGGTCGGGCTGGGACGTGCTGTGGTGGGCTGGGACGGGCTGTTGTAGGCTGGGACGGGCTGTGGTGGGCTGGGATGGGCTAGGACAGACTGGGACGGGCTGTGGTGGTCAGTGGTTGTCTGGGACATGCTGTGGTGGGCTGGGACGGGCTGTGGTGGGCTGGGACGGGCTGTGGTGGGCTGGGACGGGCTGGCACGGGCTGGAACGAGCTGGCACAGGCTGGAACGAGCTGGCACGGACTGGGACGGGCTGGAACGGGCTGTGGTGGACTTGGGCGGGCTGTGGTGGGCTGGGACGGGCTCTGGTGGTGTGGAAAGGGCTGTGGTGGGCTGGGACGGGCTGTGGTGGGCTGTGGTGGGTTGTGGTTGGCTGGGACGCGCTGTGGTGGGCTGGGACGGGCTGTGGTGGGCTTTGGTGAGCTGAGACGGGCTGGCACGGGCTGTGGTAAGCTGGCACGGGCTGTGGTGGGCTGGAACGGGCTGTGGTGGGCTTGGATGGGCTGTGGTGGGCTGGGACGGGCTATGGTGGGCTGGGACGGGCTCTGGTGGTGTGGAAAGGGCTGTGGTGGGCTGGGACGGGCCGTGATGGGCTGGGACGGGCTCTGGTGGTGTGGAAAGGGCCGTGGTGGGTTGGGATGGGCCGTGGTGGGTTGGGACGGACTGTGGTGGGCTGGGAAGGGCTGTGGTGGGCTGGTACCGTCTGTGGTGGGCTGTGGTGGGCTGGGACAGGCTGTGGTGGGCTGGGACGGGTTGTGGTGGGCTGGGACGGGCTGTGATGCTTCAGGGATGGGCTGTGGTGGGCCGGGACGGGCTGTGGTGGGCTGGGACGAGTTGTAGTCGGCCGGGACGGACTGTGGTGGGCTGTGGTGGGCTGTGGTGGGTTCTGGTGAGCTTAGACGGGCTGTGGTGGGCTGGGACGGGCTGTGGTGGGCTGGGACGGGCTGTGGTGGGCTGTGGTGGCCTGTGGTGGGCTGGGACGAGTTGTAGTGGGCCAGGACGGGCTGTGGTGGCCTGTGGTGAACTGAGACGGGCTGTGGTTGGCTGTGGTAAGCTGGGATGGGCTGTGGTGGGCCGGGACGTGCTGGTACGGGCTCTGATGGTCTGGAACGGGCTGTTGTAGGCTGGGACGGGCTGTGGTGGTCTGGGATGGGCCGTGGTGGGCTGGGACGGACTGTGGTGGGCTGGGAAGGGCCGTGGTGGGCTGGGACGGTCTGTGGTGGTCTGTGGTGGGCTGGGACGGGCTGTGGTGGGCTGGGACGGGCTGTGGTGTGCTGGGACGGGTTGTGGTGGGCTGGGACGGTCTGTGGTGTGCTGGGACGGGCTGTGGTGGGCTGGGACGGGCTGTGGTGGGCTGGGACGGGCTGTGGTGGGCTGGGACGGGTTGTGGTGGGCTGGGACGGGCTGTGATGCTTCAGGGATGGGCTGTGGTGGGCCGGGACGGGCTGTGGTGGGCTGTGGTGGGCTGGGACGAGTTGTAGTGGGCCGGGACGGACTGTGGTGGGCTGTGGTGGGCTGTGGTGGGTTCTGGTGAGCTTAGACGGGTTGCCGTGGGCTGTGGTGGGCTGGGACAGTCTGTGGTGGGCTGGGACGGTCTGTGGTGGGCTGGGACGGTCTGTGGTGGGCTGGGACGGGCTCTGGTGGGCTGGGACAGGCTGTGGTGGGCTGGGACAGGCTGTGGTGGGTTGGGTCGGGCTGGGACGCGCTGTGGTGGGCTGGGACGGGCCGTGGTGAGCTGGGACGGGCCGTGGTGGGCTGGGACGGGCCGTGGTAGGCTGTGGTTGGCTGGGACGGGCTGTGGAGGGCTGGGACGGGCTGTTGTAGGCTGGGACGAGCTGTGGTGGGCTGGGATGGGCTAGGACAGACTGGGACGGGCTGTGGTGGTCAGTGGTTGTCTGGGACATACTTTGGTGGGCTGGGACGGGCTGTGGTGGGCTGGGACGGGCTCTGGTGGGCTGGGACGGGCTGGGACGGGCTGGGACGAGCTGGCACGGGCTGGAACGAGCTGGCACAGACTGGGACGGGATGGAACGGGCTGTGGTGGGCTTGGGCGGGCTGTGGTGGGCTGGGACGAGCTATGGTGGGCTGGGACGAACTCTGGTGGTGTGGAAAGGGCTGTGGTGGGCTGGGACGGGCTGTGGTGGGCTGTGGTGGCCTGTGGTGGGCTGGGACGAGTTGTAGTGGGCCGGGACGGGCTGCGGTGGGCTGTGGTGAACTGAGACGGGCTGTGGTTGGCTGTGGTAAGCTGGGATGGGCTGTGGTGGGCCGGGACGTGCTGGGACGGGCTCTGATGGTCTGGAACAGGCTGTTGTGGGCTGGGACAGGCTGTGGTGGTCTGGGATGGGCCGTGGTGGGCTGGGACGGACTGTGGTGGGCTGGGAAGGGCCGTGGTGGGCTGGGACGGTCTGTGGTGGTCTGTGGTGGGCTGGGACGGGCTGTGGTGGGCTGGGACGGGCTGTGGTGTGCTGGGACGGGTTGTGGTGGGCTGGGACGGGCTGTGGTGCTTCAGGGACGGGCTGTGGTGGGCTGGGACGGGCTGTGGTGGGCTGGGACGGGTTGTGGTGGGCTGGGACGGGCTGTGATGCTTCAGGGATGGGCTGTGGTGGGCTGGGACGGGCTGTGGTGGGCTGTGGTGGGCTGGGACGAGTTGTAGTGGGCCGGGACGGACTGTGGTGGGCTGTGGTGGGCTGTGGTGGGTTCTGGTGAGCTTAGACGGGTTGCCGTGGGCTGTGGTGGGCTGGGACGGGCTGTGGTGGGCTGGGACGGGCTGTGGTGGGCTGGGACGGGCTGTGGTGGGCTGGGACAGGCTGTGGTGGGTTGGGTCGGGCTGGGACGTGCTGTGGTGGGCTGGGACGGGCTGTTGTAGGCTGGGACGGGCTGTGGTGGGCTGGGATGGGCTAGGACAGACTGGGACGGGCTGTGGTGGTCAGTGGTTGTCTGGGACATGCTGTGGTGGGCTGGGACGGGCTGTGGTGGGCTGGGACGGGCTGTGGTGGGCTGGGACGGGCTCTGGTGGTGTGGAAAGGGCTGTGGTGGGCTGGGACGGGCAGTGGTGGGCTGTGGTGGGTTGTGGTTGGCTGGGACGAGCTGTGGTGGGCTGGGACGGGCTGTGGTGGGCTTTGGTGAGCTGAGACGGGCTGGCACGGGCTGTGGTAAGCTGGGACGGGCTCTGGTGGGCTGGGACGGCCTGTGATGGGCTGTGGTGGGCTGGGACGGGCTGTGGTGAGCTGGGAAGCGCTGGGATGAGCTGGGACGGGCTGTGGTGGGCTGGGACAGGCTATGGTGTGCGGGGATGGTCTGTGCTGGGCGGTGACGGGCTGTGGTGGGCTGGGACGAGCTGTGGTGGGCTGGGACAGGCCGTGGTGGGCTGGGACGGGCTGTGGTCAGTCGTGGTGGGCTGGGCCGGGCCGTGGTGGCTCGGGACGGACTCTGGTGGGCCGGGACAAGCTCTGGTGGCCTGTGACGGGCTGTGACGGGCTGTGGTGGGCTTGGACGGGCTGTGGTGGGCTGGGACGGGCTGTGGTGGGCTGGGACGGGCTGTGGTGGGCTGTGGTGGGCTGGGACGAGTTGTAGTGGGCCGGGACGGGCTGTGGTGGGCTGTGGTGAACTGAGACGGGCTGTGGTTGGCTGTGGTGGGCTGGGATGGGCTGTGGTGGGCCGGGACGTGCTGGTACGGGCTCTGATGATCTGGAACGGGCTGTTGTGGGCTGGGACGGGCTGTGGTGGTCTGGGATGGGCTGTGGTGGGCTGGGACGGACTGTGGTGGGCTGGGAAGGGCCGTGGTGGGCTGGGACGGTCTGTGGTGGGCTGGGACGGGCTGTGGTGGGCTGGGACGGGCTGTGGTGGGCTGGGACGGGTTGTGGTGGGCTGGGACGGGCTGTGGTGCTTCAGGGACGGTCTGTGGTGGGCTGGGACGGGCTGTGGTGGGCTGGGACGGGTTGTGGTGGGCTGGGACGGGCTGTGATGCTTCAGGGATGGGCTGTGGTGGGCCGGGACGGGCTGTGGTGGGCTGTGGTGGGCTGGGACGAGTTGTAGTGGGCCGGGACGGACTGTGGTGGGCTGTGGTGGGCTGTGGTGGGTTCTGGTGAGCTTAGACGGGTTGCCGTGGGCTGTGGTGGGCTGGGACGGTCTGTGGTGGGCTGGGACGGTCTGTGGTGGGCTGGGACGGGCTGTGGTGGGCTGGGACGGGCTGTGGTGGGCTGGGACAGGCTGTGGTGGGTTGGGTCGGGCTGGGACGGGCTGTGGTGGGCTGGGACGGGCCGTGGTGAGCTGGGACGGGCCGTGGTGGGCTGGGACGGGCCGTGGTGGGCTGTGGTTGGCTGGGACGGGCTGTGGAGGGCTGGGACGGGCTGTGGCGGGCTGGGATGGGCTAGGACAGACTGGGACGGGCTGTGGTGGTCAGTGGTTGTCTGGGACATGCTTTGGTGGGCTGGGACATGCTGTGGTGGGCTGGGACGGGCTGTGGTGGGCTGGGACGGGCTGTGGTGGGCTGGGACGGGCTGACACGGGCTGGGACGAGCTGGCACGGGCTGGAACGAGCTGGCACGGGCTGGAACGAGCTGGCACGGACTGGGACGGGCTGGAACGGGCTGTGGTGGGCTTGGGCGGGCTGTGGTGGGCTGGGACGAGCTATGGTGGGCTGGGATGGGCTCTGGTGGTGTGGAAAGGGCTGTGGTGGGCTGGGACAGGCTGTGGTGAGCTGTGGTTGGCGGGGACGGGCTCTGGTGGGCTGGGACGGGCTGTGGTGGGCTTTGGTGAGCTGAGACGGGCTGGCACGGGCTGTGGTAAGCTGGGACGGGCTGTGGTGGGCTGGGACGGCCTGTGATGGGCTGTGGTGGGCTGGGACGGGCTGTGGTGAGCTGGGAAGCGCTGGGGTGAGCTGGGACGGGCTGTGGTGGGCTGGGACAGGCTATGGTGTGCGGGGATGGTCTGTGCTGGGCGGTGACGGGCTGTGGTGGGCTGGGACGAGCTGTGGTGGGCTGGGACAGGCCGTGGTGGGCTGGGACGGGCTGTGGTCAGTCGTGGTGGGCTGGGCCGGGCCGTGGTGGCTCGGGACGGACTCTGGTGGGCCGGGACAAGCTCTGGTGGCCTGTGACGGGCTGTGACGGGCTGTGGTGGGCTTGGACGGGCTGTGGTGGGCTGGGACGGGCTGTGGTGGGCTGGGACGGGCTGTGGTGGGCTGTGGTGGCCTGTGGTGGGCTGGGACGAGTTGTAGTGGGCCGGGACGGGCTGTGGTGAACTGAGACGGGCTGTGGTGGGCTGTGGTAAGCTGGGATGGGCTGTGGTGGGCCGGGACGTGCTGGGATGGGCTCTGATGGTCTGGAACGGGCTGTTGTGGGCTGGGACGGGCTGTGGTGGTCTGGGATGGGCCGTGGTGGGCTGGGACGGACTGTGGTGGGCTGGGAAGGGCCGTGGTGGGCTGGGACGGGCTGTGGTGGGCTGGGACGGGCTGTGGTGGGCTGGGACGGGTTGTGGTGGGCTGGGACGGGCTGTGGTGCTTCAGGGACGGGCTGTGGTGGGCTGGGACGGGCTGTGGTGGGCTGTGGTGGGCTGGGACAAGTTGTAGTGGGCCGGGACGGACTGTGGTGGGCTGTGGTGGGCTGTGGTGGGTTCTGGTGAGCTTAGACGGGCTTTGGTGGGCTGTGGTGTTTAGGGACGGGCTGTGGTGGGCTGGGATGGGCCTTGGTGGGCTGGAAATGGGTGTGGTGGACCGTGGTGGGCTGGGACGGGCCGTGGTGGGCTGTGGTGGGTTCTGGTGAGCTTAGACGGGCTTTGGTGGTCTGTGGTGGGCTGGAACGGTCTGTGGTGGGCTGGGACGGTCTGTGGTGGGCTAGGATGGGCTGTGGTGGGCTGGGACGGGCTGTGGTGGGCTGGGACGGGCTGTAGTGGGTTGCGACGGGCTGGGACGGGCTGTGGTGGGCTGGGACGGGCTGTGGTGGGCTGGGACGGTCTGTGGTGGGCTGTGGTGTGCTGGGACGGGCTGTGGTGGGCCGGGACGGGCCGTGGTGGGCTGTGGTGCGCCGTGTTTATCTGGGATGAGCTGTGGTGGGCCATGGCGGGCCGTGGTGGGCTGGGACGGGCCGTGGTGGGCTGTGGTGCGCCGTGTTTATCTGGGATGAGCTGTGGTGGGCCATGGCGGGCCGTGGTGGGCTGGGACGGGCCGTGGTTTGCCGTGGTGGGCTGAAACAGGCTGTGGTGACCTGTGGTGGGCTGTGGTGACCGGTGGTGGGCTGTGGTGACCTGTGGTGGGCTGTGGTGGGCTGGGACGGGTTGCGGTGGGCTGGGACGGGTTTCGGTGGGCTAGGACGGGCTGCGGTGGGCTGGGACGGGCTGCGGTGGGCTGGGATAAGCTGTGTTGTGCTGCGACGGGCTGTGGTAGGCTGGGATGAGCTGTGGAGGGTTGGGACGGGCTGTGGAGGGTTGTGGAGGGCTGTGCTGGGCTTGGACAGGCTGTGGTGGGCTGAGATGGGCCGTGGTGGTCCGTGGTGGGCTGGGACGGGCCGTGCTGGGCTAGGACGGGCTGTGGTGAACTGTGGTGGGATGTGATGGGCCGTGGTGGGCTGGGACGGGCCGTGGTGGGCTGGGGTGGGCCGTGGTGGGCTGGGACGGGCCGTGGTGGGCTGGGACGGGCTGTGGTGGGCTGGGATGGGTTGTGGTGGGCTGGGACGGGCTGTGGTGCTTCAGGGACGGGCTGTGGTGGGCTGGGACGGGCTGTGGTGGGCTGGGACGGGTTGTAGTGGGCCGGGACGGACTGTGGTGGGCTGTGGTGGGCTGTGGTGGGTTCTGGTGAGCTTAGACGGGCTTTGGTGGGCTGTGGTGTTTAGGGACGGGCTGTGGTGGGCTGGGATGGGCCTTGGTGGGCTGGAAATGGCTGTGGTGGGCCGTGGTGGGCTGGGACGGGCCGTGGTGGGCTGTGGTGGGTTCTGGTGAGCTTAGACAGGCTTTGGTGGTCTGTGGTGGGCTGGAACGGTCTGTGGTGGGCTGGGACGGTCTGTGGTGGGCTAGGATGGGCTGTGGTGGGCTGGGACGGGCTGTGGTGGGCTGGGACGGGCTGTAGTGGGTTGCGACGGGCTGGGACGGGCTGTGGTGGGCTGGGACGGGCTGTGGTGGGCTGGGACGGTCTGTGGTGGGCTGTGGTGTGCTGGGACGGGCTGTGGTGGGCCGGGACGGGCCGTGGTGGGCTGTGGTGCGCCGTGTTTATCTGGGATGAGCTGTGGTGGGCCATGGCGGGCCGTGGTGGGCTGGGACGGGCCGTGGTGGGCTGTGGTGCGCCGTGTTTATCTGGGATGAGCTGTGGTGGGCCATGGCGGGCCGTGGTGGGCTGGGACGGGCTGTGGTGGGCTGGGACGGTCTGTGGTGGGCTGTGGTGTGCTGGGACGGGCTGTGGTGGGCCGGGACGGGCCGTGGTGGGCTGTGGTGCGCCGTGTTTATCTGGGATGAGCTGTGGTGGGCCATGGCGGGCCGTGGTGGGCTGGGACGGGCCGTGGTGGGCTGTGGTGCGCCGTGTTTATCTGGGATGAGCTGTGGTGGGCCATGGCGGGCCGTGGTGGGCTGGGACGGGCCGTGGTTTGCCGTGGTGGGCTGAAACAGGCTGTGGTGACCTGTGGTGGGCTGTGGTGACCGGTGGTGGGCTGTGGTGACCTGTGGTGGGCTGTGGTGGGCTGGGACGGGTTGCGGTGGGCTGGGACGGGTTTCGGTGGGCTAGGACGGGCTGCGGTGGGCTGGGACGGGCTGCGGTGGGCTGGGATAAGCTGTGTTGTGCTGCGACGGGCTGTGGTAGGCTGGGATGAGCTGTGGAGGGTTGGGACGGGCTGTGGAGGGTTGTGGAGGGCTGTGCTGGGCTTGGACGGGCTGTGGTGTGCTGGGACGGGCTGTGGTAAGCTGTAACCGTCTGTGGTGGCCTGGGACGGGCTGTGGTAAACTGGGACGGGCTGGGACGGGCTGGGACGAGCTGTGGTGTGCTGCAACGGGCTGTGGTGGGATGGGACGGGCTGTGGTGTGCTGGGATGGGTTGGGACGGGCTGGGACGAGCTGTGGTGGTCTGTGGTAGGCTGGGATGGGTTGTGGTGGGCTGGGACAGGCTGTGGTGGGCTGTGACGGGCTGTGACGGGCTGTGGTGTGCTGGGACGGGCTGTGGTGGGCTGGGACGGGCTGTGGTGTGCTGGGACGGGCTTGGATGGGCTGGGACGGCCTGGGACGAGCTGTGGTCGGTGGAGACGGGCTGCGGTGGACTGGGACAAGCTGTGGTCGACGGGGACGGGCGGGGACGGGCCGTGGTGGGCTGTGGTGGGCCGTGGTGGTCTGGGACGGGCTGCGGTGGGCTGTGGTAGGTTATGGTGAGCTTGAGATGGGCTGTGGTGGTCTGGGACGAGCTCTGGTGGTCTAGGACAGGCTGTGGTGGGCTGGGATGGGCTGTGGTGGGCTGGGACGGGCTGTGGTGGGCTGGGACGGGCTGTGGTGGGCGGGGACGGGCCGTGGTGGGCTGGGACGGGCTGTGGTGGGCTGGGACGGGTTGCAGTGGGCTGGGACGGGTTTCGGTGGGCTAGGACGGGCTGCGGTGGGCTGGGACCGGCTGCGGTGGGCTGGGATAAGCTGTGTTGGGCTGTGACGGGCTGTGGTAGGCTGGGATGAGCTGTGGAGGGTTGGGACGGGCTGTGGAGGGTTGTGGAGGGCTGTGCTGGGCTTGGACAGGCTGTGGTGGGCTGAGATGGGCCGTGGTGGTCCGTGGTGGGCTGGGACGGGCCGTGCTGGGCTAGGACGGGCTGTGGTGAACTGTGGTGGGCTGTGATGGGCCGTGGTGGGCTGGGACGGGCCGTGGTGGGCTCGACGGGCTGTGGTTGGCTGGGACCGTCTGTTTTGGGCTGGGATGGCCTGCGGTGGCCTGTGGTGGGCTGTGGTGGGTTGTGGTGGGCTGGGACGGGCTGTGGTGGGTTGGGACGGGCTGGGACGGGCTGTGACGGGCAGTGGTGGGCTGGGACGGGCTGTGGTGGGCTGGGACGGGCTGGGACGGGCTGTGGTGGGCTGGGACGGGCTGTGGTGGGCTGGGACGGGCTGGGACGGACTCTGGTGGTCTGGAACAGGCTGGGACGGGCTGGCACGGGCTGTGGTGGGCTGGGACGGTCTGGGACGGGCTGTGGTGGGCTGGGACGGGCTGTGGTGGGCTGGGACGGTCTGGTGCGGGCTGTGGTGTGCTGGGACGGGCTGTGGTAAGCTGTAACTGTCTGTGGTGGGCTGGGATGGGCTGTGGTAAACTGGGACGGGCTGGGACGGGCTGGGACGAGCTGTGGTGTCCTGGGGTGGGCTGTGGTAGGCTGGGATGGGTTGTGGTGGGCTGGGACGGGCTGTGGTGTGCTGGGACGGGCTGTGGTGGGCTGGGACGGGCTGTGGTGTGCTGGGACGGGCTTGGATGGGCTGGGACGGGCTGGGACGAGCTGTAGTGGGCGGAGACGGGCTGCGGTGGGCAGGGACGGGCTGCGGTGGACTGGGACAAGCTGTGGTCGACGGGGACGGGCTGTGACGGGCTGTGGTGAGCTGGGACGGGCTGTGGTGGGCTGTCGTGAGCTGGGACCGGCTGTGGTGGGCTGGGACCGGCTGTGGTGGGCGGGGACGGGCTGTGGTGGGCGGGGACGGGCTGTGGTGGGCGGGGACGGGCTGTGGCGGGCTAGGCCGGGCTGGGCCGGGCTGAGACGGGCTATGGTGGGTTGTGGTGAGCTGGGACGGGCTATAGTGGGCTGGGACAAGCTGTGGTGGTCTGTGATGGGCTGGGACGAGCTGGGACGTGCTGTGATGGGCTGTGGTGGGCTGGGACAGGCTGGGATGCACTGTGGTGGGCTGTGGTGGGCTGTGGTGGGCTGTGGTCGGCGGGGACGTGCTGTGGTGGGCAGGGACGTGCTGTGGTGGGCTTGGATGGGCTGTGGTGGGCTGGGACGGGCTGTGGTGGGCTGGGATGGGCTGGAATGGGCTATGTCTGGCTGGGATGAGCTGGGACGGGCTGTGGTGGGCTGGGACCGGCTGTGGTGGGCTGTGGTGGGCTGTGGCTGGCTGGGACGGGCTGTGATGTGCTGGGACAAGCTGTGGTGGGCTGGGACGGGCTGTGGTGGTCTGGGATGGGCTGTGGTGGGCTGGGACAGGCCGTGGTGAACTGGGACGGGCCGTGGTGGGCTGCGGTGGTCCGTGGTGTGCTGGGAAGGGCCGTGGTGAACTGTGGTGGGCTGTGGTGGGCCGTGGTGGCCTGGCACGGGCTGTGGTCAGCCGTGGTGGGCTGGGATGGGCTGTGGTGGGCTGGGACGGGCTGTGGTGGGCTGGGACGGGCTGTGGTGAGCTGGGACGGGCTGTGGTGGGCTGTGGTAAGCTGGGACGGGCTGTGGTGGGCTGTGATGGGCTGTGGTGGGCTGTGGTGTGCTGGGACGGGCTGTGGTGGGCCGGGACGGGCTGTGGTGGATTGTGGTGAGCTGGGACAGGCTGGGACGGGATCTGGTGGGCCGGGACGGGCTGTGGTAGGCTGGGACGGGCTCTGGTGGGCCGGGACGGGCTCTGGTGCACTGTGGTGGGCTGTGGTGTGCTGTGGTGGGTTGTGGTGAGATGAGACGGGCTGTGGTGGGCTGTGGTGTGCTGGGACGGGCTGTGGTGGCCTGGGATGGGCTCTGGTGGTCTGCGGCGGCCGTGGTAGGCTGGGACGGGCTGGGTCCGGCTGTGGTGGGCTGGGACGGGCTGTGGTGGGTTGTGGTGGGCTGGGACGAGCTCTGGTGGCCTGGGACGGGCTGTGGTGGGATCGGACTGGCTGGGACAGGCTGTGGTGGGCTGTGGTAAGCTGGGACGGGCTCTGGTGGGCTGAAACGGGCTGTGGTGGGCTGCGACGGGCTGTGGTGGGCTGTGGTGGGCTGGGACGGGCTGTGGTGGGTTGTGGTGAGCTGAGACGGGCTGTGGTGAAATTGGACGGGCTGTGGTGGGCTGTGGTGTGCTGGGACATGCTGTGGTGAACTGGGAAGGGCTCTGGTGGTCTGGAATGGGCTGTGGTGGGTTGGGAAGGGCCGTGGCGGGCTGCGGTGGGCTGGGACGGGCTGTGGTGGGCTGGGACAGGCTCTGGTGGGCCGGGACAGACTCTGGTGCGCTGTGGTGGGCTGTGGTGGGCTATGGTGCGCTGTGGTGGGTTGTGGTGAGCTAGAACGGGTTGTGGTGGGCTGGGACGGGCTATAGTGGGCTGGGACGGGATTGTGGTGGGCTGGGACGGGCTCTGATGGTCTGCGGCGGCCGTGGTGGGCTGGGACGGGCTGTGGTGGGCTGGGACGGGCTGGGAAGGGCTGTGGTGGGTTGTGGTGGGCTGGGACGGGCTGTGGTGAGCTGGGACGACCTCTGGTGGGCTGGGACGGGCTGTGACGGGCTGTGGTGGGCTGTGGTAAGCTGGGACGGGCTCAGGTGGGTTAGGACGGGCTGTGGTGCGCTGTGGTTGGCTGGGACGGGCTGTGGTGGGCGGGGACGGGCTTTGGTGGGTTAGTGGTGGGCTGGGACGACCTCTTGTGGTCTGGGACGGGCTGTGGTGGGCTGTGGTGAGCTGGGACGGGCTCTGGTGGGTTGGCACGGGGCGTGGTGGGCTGTGGTGGGCTGGGACGGGCTGTGGTGGGCTGGGACGGGCTCTGGTGGTCTGGGACATACTGTGGTGGGCTGGGACGGGCTGGGACGGGCTGTGGTGCTCTGTGGTGGGCTGGGACGTGCCGTGGTGGACCGTGGTGGGCTTGGATGGGCCATGGTGGGCTTGGATGGGCTGTGGTGGGCTGTGGTCGGTTGTGGTGGGCTGGGACGGGCTGTGGTGGGCTGAGATGGGATGTGGTTGTCTGGGAGAGGCTGTAATGGGCTGGGATGGGCTGTGGTGCGCCTTGGTGGGCTGTGTTGGGCCCGGATGGGCCGAGGTGGGCTGTGGTGGGCCGTGGTGGGCTGGGACGGGCTGTGGTGGGCTGGGACGGGCCGTGGTTGGCTGGGACGGGCTGTGGTGGGCTGTGGTGTGATGGGACGGGCTGTGGTGGGCTGGGATCGGCTGGGATAGGCTGTGGTTGGTTATGGTGGGCTGGGAAGAGCTGTGGTGGTCTGGGACAAGCTGTGGTGGGCTGTGGTGGGCTGGGACGGGCTGTGGTGGGCTGGGACGGGCTGTAGTGGGCTGTGGTGGTCTGTGGTGGCCTGGGACGGGCTGTGGTGGGCTGTGGTGGGTTCTGAAGGGCTGTGGTGGGCTGTGGTGGGTTGGGACACGCTGTGGTGGGTAGGGACGGGCTGTGGTGGGCTGAGGTGTGTTGTGACGGATTGGCACGGGCTGGGACGGGCCGTGGTGGGCTGGGATGGGCTGTGGTGGGCTGTGGTGGGCTGGGACGGGCTGTGGTCATCTGGGACGGGCTGTGGTGGGCTGAGACGGGCCGTGGTGGGCTGAGACGGGCCGTGGTGGGCTGAGACGGGCCGTGGTGGGCTGGGACGGGCTGGTACTTGCTGTAGTGGCCTGTAACGGGCTGTGGTGTGCTGTGAGAGGCTGTGGTGGTCTGGGACGAGCTGGGACGGGCTGTGGTGGGCTGGGACGGGCTGTGGTGGGCTGGGACGGGCTGTGGTGGTCTGTGACGGGCTGTGGTGGTCTGTGACAAGCTCTTGTGGGCTGTGGTGGGCTGGGACGAGCTGTGGTGGGCTCTGGTGGGCTCTGGTGGGCTGGGACGAGCTGTCGTGGGCTGGGACAGGCCGTGGTGGGCTGGGACGGGCCGTGGTGGGCTGGGACGGGTTGGGATAGGCTGTGGTGGGCTGTGGTGTGCTGTGGTGGGCCGTGGTGGGCTGGGATAGGCTGTGGTGAGCCGAGACGGGCTCTGGAGGTCTGTGGTGGGCTAGGACGGCTTGTGGTGGGCTGGGACGGGCTGTGGTGGGCCGTGGTGGGCTGTGGTGGGCTTTCGTGGGCACTGGTGGGCTGGGACGGGCTGTGGTGGGCTGGGACGGGCTGCGGTGGGTTCTGGAGAGCTGGGACGGGCTGTGATGGGCTGTGGTGGGCTGCGACGGGCTCTGGGGGTCTGGGACAGGCTTGGATGAGCTGGGACAGGCTGGGACAGGCTGTTGTGGTCTGAGACGGGCTGGGAGGGGCTGGGACAGGCTGTGGTGGGCTGGGACGGTCTGTGGTGGGCTGTGGTAAGCTGGGACGGGCTGTGGTGGGCTGTGATGGGCTGTGGTGGGCTGTGGTGTGCTGGGACGGGCTGTGGTGGGCCGGGACGGGCCGTGGTGGGCTGTGGTGCGCCGTGTTTATCTGGGACGAGCTGTGGTGGGCCATGGCGGGCCGTGGTGGGCTGGGACGGGCCGTGGTTTGCCGTGGTGGGCTGAAACAGGCTGTGGTGACCTGTGGTGGGCTGTGGTGACCGGTGGTGGGCTGTGGTGGGCTGTGGTGGGCTGGGACGGGTTGCGGTGGGCTGGGACGGGTTTCGGTGGGCTGGGATAAGCTGTGTTGGGCTGCGACGGGCTGTGGTAGGCTGGGATGAGCTGTGGAGGGTTGGGACGGCCTGTGGAGGGTTGTGGAGGGCTGTGCTGGGCTTAGACAGGCTGTGGTGGGCTGAGATGGGCCGTGGTGGTCCGTGGTGGGCTGGGACGGGCCGTGCTGGGCTAGGACGGGCTGTGGTGAACTGTGGTGGGCTGTGATGGGCCATGGTGTGCTGGGACGGGCCGTGGTGGGCTGGGACGGGCCGTGGTGGGCTGGGGTGGGCCGTGGTGGGCTGGGACAGGCTGTGGTGGGCTGTGGTGGACTGGGAAGGGCCGTGGTGGGCCGTGGTGTGCTTTGGTGGGCCATGGTGGACCGTGGTTGGCCGTGGTGGGCCGGGACAGGCCGTGGTTAGCCGTGGTGGGCTGAAACAGGCTGGGACGGGCTCTGGTGGTCTGGGACGGGCTGTGGTGGGCTGGGACGGGCTGTGGTGGGCTGGGACGGGCTGTGGTGGGCTGTGGTGGGCTGGGACGGGCTGTGGTCGTCTGGGACGGGTTGTGGTGGGCTGAGACAGGCCGTGGTGGGCTGAGACGGGCCGTGGTGGGCTGGGACGGGCCGTGGTGGGCTGGGACGGGCTGGGACGGGCTGGGACGGGCTGGGACGGGCTGTGGTGGACTGGGACGGGCTGTGGTCGTCTGGAACGATCTGTGGTGGGCTGGGACGGTCTGTGGTGGGCTGGGACGGGCTGTGGTGGGCTGGGACGGGCTGCGACGAGCTGTGGTGTGCTGGGACGGGCTGTGCTGGTCTGTGGTGGGCTGCGACGGGCGGGGACGGGCTGTGGTGGGCTGGGACGGGCTGGGACGGGCTGTGGTGGCTGGGACGGGCTGTGGTGGGCTAGGGACGGGCTGTGGTGTGCTGGGACGGGCTGTGGTGGGCTGGGACGGGCTGTGGTGGTCTGGAACAGGCTGTGGTGGTTTGGGACAGGCTGGGACATGCTGGGACGGTGTGTGGTTGACTGGGATGGTCTGTGGTGTGCTGGGACGGGCTGTGGTGGGCAGGGATGGGCTGTGGTGGGGCGTGGTGGGCTGGGACGGGCTGGGACAGGCTCTGGTGGGCTGTGGTGTGATGGGACGGGCTGTGGTGGGCTGGGACGGGCTGTGGTGGGCTGGGACGGGCTGTGGTGGGCTGGGTCGGGCTGTGGTTGGCTGGGACGGGCTGTGGTGTGCTGGGACGAGCTGGGACGGGCTGGGACGGGCTGTGGTGGGCTGTGGTGGACAGGCACGGTCTGTGGTGTGCTGGGACGGGCTGTGGTGGGCAGGGACGGGCTGTGGTGGGCTGGGACGGGCTGGGACGTGCTGTGGTGTGCTGGGACGGGCTGTGGTGGGCTGTGGTGGGCTGGGACGCGCTGTGGTGGGCTGGGACAGGCTGGGATAGGCTGAGACAGGCTGTGGTGGCCTGGGACATTCTTTGGTGGGCTGGGACGGGCTCTGGTAGGTCTGGAACGGGCTGTGGTGGGCCGGGACAGGCTGTGGTGGGCGGGGATGAACTGTGGTGGGCGGGGATGGGCTGTGGTGGGCGGAGACGGGTTGTGGTGGGCTGGGACGGGCTGTGGTGGGCTGGGACGGGCTGTGGTGGGCTGGGACATTCTGTGGTGGGCTGGGACGGGCTGTGACTGGCTGTGGTGGGTTGGGATGGGCTGTGGTGGGCCGGGACGGGCTGTGGTGGGCCGGGGCGGGCTGTGGTGGGCTGGGACATTCTGTGGTGGGCTGGGACGGGCTGGGACGGGCTGGGACGGGCTGTGGTGGGCTGGGACCGGCTGTGTTGTGCGGGGACGGGCTGTGGCTGGCGGTGACGGGCTGTGGTGGGCTGGGAGAGGCTGGGAAGGGCTGTTGTGTGCGGTGACGGTTGTAGTGAGCTGGGACAGGCTGGGAAGGCCTGTGGTGGGTTGTGGTGGGCTGGAACGGGCTGTGGTGGTCTGGAACGGGCTGTGATGGGCTGGGATGGACTGGGACATGCTGGGACGGTTTGTGGTGGACTGGGACGGTCTGTGGTGTGCTGGGACGGGCTGTGGTGGGCTGCGACGGGCTGGGATGGGCTGGGACGGGCTGGGACGGGCTGTGGTGTGCTGGGACGGGCTGTGGTGGGCTGGGACGGGCTGTGGTGGGGTTTGGTGGACAGGGACGGTCTGTGGTGTGCTGGGACGGGCTGTGGCAGGCTGCGATGGGCTGGGACGGGCTGGGACGTGCTGTGGTGTGCTGGGACGGGCTGGGACGGGCTGTGGTGGGCTGTGGTGGGCTGGGACAGGCTGGGATAGGCTGAGACAGGCTGTGGTGGCCTGGGACATTCTGTGGTGGGCTGGGACGGGCTCTGGTGGTCTGGAACGGGCTGTGGTGGGCCGGGACGGGCTTTGGTGGGCGGGGATGGACTGTGGTGGGCTGGGACGGTCTGTGGTGGGCTGGGACGGGCTGTGGTGGGCTGGGACATTCTGTGGTGGGCTGGGACATTCTGTGGTGGGCTGGGACGGGCTGTGACGGGCTGTGGTGGACCAGGACGGGCTGTGGTGGGCTGGGGCGGGCTGTGGTGGGCTGGGACATTCTGTGGTGGGCTGGGACGGGCTGTGGTGGGCTGGGACGGGCTGTGGTGGGCTGGGACGGGCTGTGGTGGGCAGGGATGGGCTGGGACGGGCTCTGGTGGGCTGTGGTGTGATGGGACGGGCTGTGGTGTGTTGGGTACGGGCTGTGGTGTGCTGGGACGGGCTGTGGTGTGCTGGGACAGGCTGGGACATGCTGGGACGGGCTGGGACGGGCTGGGACAAGCTGTAGTGTGCTGGGACGGGCTGCGATGGGCGGGGACGGGCTGCGGTGGGCGGGGACGGGCTGCAGTGGTCTGGAACGGTCTGCGGTGGGCTGGGACGGTCTGTGGTGGGCTGGGACAGCCTGTGCTGGGCTGGCACGGGCTATGGTGGGCGGGGACGGGCTGTGGTGGGCGGGGACGGGCTGTGGTGGTCTGGAACGGTCTGTGGTGGGCTGGGACGGTCTCTGGTGGGCTGGGACGGTCTGTGGTGGGCTGGGACGGGCTGCGGCGGGCTGCGACGGGCTGGGACGGACTGACACGGGCTGGGACGGGCTGTGGTGTGCTGGGACAGGCTGTGCTGGTCTGTGGTGGGCTGGGATGGGCGGGGACGGGCTGTGGTGGGCTGGGACGGGCTGGCACGGGTTGGGACGGGCTGTGGTGGGCTAGGGACGGGCTGTGGTGGGCTGGGACGGGCTGTGGTTGTCTGGAACAGGCTGTGGTGGGTTGGGACAGGCTGGGACATGCTGGGACGGTGTGTGGTGGACTGGGATGGTCTGTGGTGTGGTGGGACGGGCTGTGGTGGGCAGGGATGGGCTGTGGTGGGGCGTGGTGGGCTGGGACGGGCCGTGGTGAACCGTGGTGGGCTGTGGTGGGCCGTGGTGGGCCGTTTTGAGCCGGTATGGGAAGGGATGGGCTGTGGTGGGCCGTGGTTGGCTGGGACAGGTCATGGTGGGCTGAGATGGCCCGTGGTAAACTGTGGTGGGCTGTGGTGGGCCGTGGTGTGTTGGGATGGGCCGTGGTGGGCTGGGACGAACTCTGGTGGGTTGTGGTGGGCTGGGACGGGCTGTGGTGTGCTGGGACGGGCTGTGGTGGTCTGGGACGGGCTGTGGTGGGCTGGGACAGGCTGTGGTGGGCTGCGACGGGCTGTGGTGGGCTGTGGTGGTCTGGGACGGGCTGGGACGGGCTGTGGTGGGCTGTGGTGGGTTCTGCTGAGCTTGAGACGGGCTGTGGTAGGCTGGGACGGGCTGAGACGAGTTCTGGTGGTCTGGAATGAGCTGGGACGGGCTGTGGTGGGCTGGGACGGGCTGTGGTGGGCTGGCACGGGCTATGGTGGGCGGGTCAAGCTGTGGTGGTCTGGAATGGTCTGTGGTGGGCTGGGACGGTCTGTGGTGGGCTGGGACGGGCTGCGGCAGGCTGCGACGGGCTGGGACGGGCTGGGACGGGCTGTGGTGTGCTGGGACGGGCTGTGCTGGTCTGTGGTGGGCTGGGACGGGCGGGGACGGGCTGTGGTGGGCTGGGACGGGCTGTGGTGAATGGGACGGGCTGTGGTAAGCTGTAACGGGCTGTGGTGGGCTGGGATGGGCTGTGGTGGTCTGTGGTGGGCTGGAACGGGCTGTGGTGATCTGGGACGGGCTGTGGTAAGCTGTAACGGGCTGTGGTGGGCTGTGGTGGGCTGGAACGGGCTGTGGTGATCTGGGACGGGCTGTGGTAAGCTGTAACGGGCTGTGGTGGGCTGGGACTGGCTGTGGTTAGCTGGGACGGGCTGGGATTGGCTGGGACGGGCTGGGAAGGGCTGTGGTGGGCTGGGACGGGCTGTGGTGGGCCGTGGTGGGCGGGGACGGGCCGTGGTGAATTGTGGTGCGCCGTTTTCGGCCGGGATGGGAAGGGGTGGGCTGTGGTGGGCCGTGGTGGGCTGGGACAGGTCGTGGTGGGATGGGATTGGCCGTGGTGGGCTGTGGCGGACCGTGGTGGGCTGTGGCGGGCTGGAACAAGCTGTGGCGAGCTGGGACGGGCTGTGGTAAGCTGGGACGGGCTGTGGTGGGCTGGGACGGACTGTGGTAAACTGGGACGGGTTGGGATGGGCTGGGACAGGCTGGGACGGGCTATTGTGGAATGGGACTGGTTGTGGTGGGCTGGGACTGGCTGTGGTAGGCTGGGACGGGCTGGGACGAGCTGGGACTGGATGGGACGGGCTGGGACGTGCTGTGGTGTGCTGGGACGGGCTGGGACGGGCTGTGGTGGGCTGTGGTGGGCTGGGACAGGCTGGGATAGGCTGAGACAGGCTGTGGTGGCCTGGGACATTCTGTGGTGGGCTGGGACGGGCTGTGGTGGTCTGGAACGGGCTGTGGTGGGCCGGGACGGGCTTTGGTGGGCGGGGATGAACTGTGGTGGGCGGGGATGGGCTGTGGTGGGCTGGGACGGTCTGTGGTGGGCTGGGACGGGCTGTGGTGGGCTGGGACATTCTGTGGTGGGCTGGGACATTCTGTGGTGGGCTGGGACGGGCTGTGACGGGCTGTGGTGGGCCAGGACGGGCTGTGGTGGGCCGGGGCGGGCTGTGGTGGGCTGGGACGTGCTGTGGTGTGCTGGGACGGGCTGTGGTGTGCTGGGACGGGCTGTGGTGTGCTGGGACGGGCTGTGGTGTGCTGGGACGGGCTGGGACATGCTGGGACGGTCTGTGGTGGACTGGGACGGTCTGTGGTGTGCTGGGACGGGCTGGGATAGGCTGCGACGGGCTGGGATGGGCTGGGACGGGCTGTGGTGGGCTGGGACGGGCTGTGGTGGGCTGTGGTGGACAGGGACGGTCTGTGGTGTGCTGGGACGGGCTGTGGTGGGCTGCGACGGGCTGCGATGGGCTGGGACGGGCTGGGACGTGCTGTGGTGTGCTGGGACGGGCTGGGACGAGCTGGGATGGGCTGGGACAAGCTGTAGTGTGCTGGGACGGGCTGTGGTTGGCGGGGACGGGCTTTGGTGGGCTGGGACGGGCTGTGGTGGGCTGTGGTGGGTTCTGGTGAGCTTGAGACGGGCTGTGGTGGTCTGGAACAGGCTGTGGCGTGCTGGGACGGGCTGTGGTGGGCTGGGATGGGCTGGCACGGGCTGTGGTGGGCTGGCACGGGCTGTGGTGGGCTGGGACGGGCTGTGGTGGGCTGGGACGGGCTGTGGTGGACTGGGACGGGCTGTGGTGTGCTGGGACGGGCTGTGGTGGGCTGGGACGGCCTGCGGTGGGCTGGGACGGGCTGTGGTGGGCTGGGACGGGATGTGGTGGGCTGGGACGGGCTGTGGTGCTTCAGGGACGGGCTGTGGTGGGCTGGGACGGGGCTGTGGTGGTCTGGGACGGGCTGTGGTGGGCTGGGACGGGCTGTGGTGTGCTGGGACGGGCTGTGGTGTGCTGGGACGGGCTGGGACGGGCTGGGACGAGCTGGGACGGGCTGCGGTGGGCGGGGACGGGCTGTGGTGGGCGGGGACGTGCTGTTGTGTGATGGGACGGGCTGTGGTGGGCTGGGACAGGCTGGGATAGGCTGAGACAGGCTGTGGTGTCCTGGGACATTCTGTGGTGGGCTGGGACGGGCTCTGGTGGTCTGGAACGGGCTGTGGTGGGCCGGGACAGGCTGTGGTGGACGGGGATGAACTGTGGTGGGCGGGGATGGGCTGTGGTGGGCGGAGACGGGTTGTGGTGGGCTGGGACGGTCTGTGGTGGGCTGGGACGGGCTGTGGTGGGCTGTGGTGGGCTGGGACATTCTGTGGTGGGCTGGGACATTCTGTGGTGGGCTGGGACGGGCTGTGACGGGCTGTGGTGCGCCGGGATGGGCTGTGGTGGGCCGGGACGGGCTGTGGTGTGCTGGGACATTCTGTGGTGGGCTGGGACGGGCTGTGGTGGGCTGGGACGGGCTGTGGTGGGCTGGGACGGGCTGTGGTGGGCTGAGACGGGCTGTGTTGTGCGGGGACGGGCTGTGGCTGGCGGTGACGGGCTGTGGTGGGCTGGGAGAGGCTGGGAAGGGCTGTGGTGTGCGGTGACGGTTGTAGTGAGCTGAGACAGGCTGGGAAGGCCTGTGGTGGGCTGTGGTGGGCTGGGACGGGCTGTGGTGGGCTGGGACGGGCTGTAGTGGGCTGAGACGGGCTGTTTTGTGCGGGGACGGGCTGTGGCTGGCGGTGACGGGCTGTGGTGGGCTGGGAGAGGCTGGGAAGGGCTGTGGTGTGTGGTGACGGTTGTAGTGAGCTGAGACAGGCTGGGAAGGCCTGTGGTGGGCTGTGGTGGTCTGGAACGGGCTGTAGTGGTCTGGAACGGGCTGTGGTGGGCTGGAACGGGCTGTGGTGGTCTGGAACGGGCTGTGATGGGCTGGGATGGGCTGGGACATGCTGGGAAGGTCTGTGGTGGACTGGGACGGTCTGTGGTGTGCTAGGACGGGCTGTGGTGGGCTGCGACGGGCTGGGATGGGCTGGGACGGGCTGGGACGGGCTGTGGTGTGCTGGGACGGGCTGTGGTGGGCTGTGACGGGCTGGGACGGGCTGTGGTGGTCTGGGATGGGCTGGGACAGGCTGTGGTGGGCTGGGACGGGCTGTGGTGGGCTGGGACGGGCTGTGGTGGTCTCTGACAAGCTCTTGTGGGCTGTGGTGGGCTGGGACAAGCTGTGGTAGGCTCTGGTGGGCTCTGGTGGGCTGGGACGGGCTGTGGTGGGCTGGGACGGGCTGTGGTGGGCTGGGACGGGCTGGGACGGGCCGTGGTGGGCTGGGACGGGCCGTGGTGGGCTGGGACGGGCCGTGGTTGTCTGGGACGGGTTGGGATAGGCTGCGGTGGTCTGTGGTGGCCTTTCGTGGGCCGTGGTGGGCTGGGACGGGCTGTGGTGGGCTGGGACGGGCTGTGGTGGGCTATGGTGGGCCGTGGTGGGCCGTTTTGAGCCGGTATGGGAAGGGATGGGCTGTGGTGGGCCGTGGTGGGCTGGGACAGGTCATGGTGGTCTGAGATGGCCTGTGGTGAACTGTGGTGGGCTGTGGTGGGCCGTGGTGGGCTGGGATGGGCTCTGGTGGGCTGTGGTGTGATGGGACGGGCTGTGGTGGGCTGGGACGTGCTGTGGTGTGCTGGGACGGGCTGTGGTGTGCTGGGACGGGCTGTGGTGTGCTGGGACGGGCTGGGACATGCTGGGACGGTCTGTGGTGGACTGGGACGGTCTGTGGTGTGCTGGGACGGGCTGGGATGGGCTGCGACGGGCTGGGATGGGCTGGGACGGGCTGTGGTGGGCTGGGACGGGCTGTGGTGGGCTGGGACGGGCTGTGGTGGGCTGTGGTGGACAGGGACGGTCTGTGGTGTGCTGGGACGGGCTGTGGTGGGTGCGACGGGCTGCGATGGGCTGGGACGGGCTGGGACGTGCTGTGGTGTGCTGGGACGGGCTGGGACGAGCTGGGACGGGCTGGGACAAGCTGTAGTGTGCTGGGACGGGCTGTGGTTGGCGGGGACGGGCTGTGGTGGGCTGGGACGGGCTGTGGTGGGCTGTGGTGGGTTCTGGTGAGCTTGAGACGGGCTGTGGTGGTCTGGAACAGGCTGTGGCGTGCTGGGACGGGCTGTGGTGGGCTGGGATGGGCTGGCACGGGCTGTGGTGGGCTGGGACGGGCTGTGGTGGGCTGGGACGGGCTGTGGTGGGCTGGGACATTCTGTGGTGGGCTGCGACATTCTGTGGTGGGCTGGTACGGGCTGTGACGGGCTGTGGTGGGCCGGGACGGGCTGTGGTGGGCCGGGACGGGCTGTGGTGGGCCGGTGCGGGCTGTGGTGTGCTGGGACATTCTGTGGTGGGCTGGGACGGGCTGTGGTGGGCTGGGACGGGCTGTGGTGGGCTGAGACGGGCTGTGTTGTGCGGGGACGGGCTGTGGCTGGCGGTGACGGGCTGTGGTGGGCTGGGACGGGCTGTGGTGGTCTGGAACGGGCTGTGATGGGCTGGGATGGGCTGGGACATGCTGAGACGGTCTGTGGTGGACTGGGACGGTCTGTGGTGTGCTAGGACGGGCTGTGGTGGGCTGCGACGGGCTGCGATGGGCTTGGACGGGCTGGCACGGGCTGTGGTTTGCTGGCACGGGCTGGGGTGGGCTGGGACGGGCTGGGACGGGCTGTGGTGGTCTGGGATGGGCTGGGACAGGCTGTGGTGGGCTGGGACGGGCTGTGGTGGGCTGGGACGGGCTGTGGTGGTCTCTGACAAGCTCTTGTGGGCTGTGGTGGGCTGGGACAAGCTGTGGTGGGCTCTGGTGGGCTCTGGTGGGCTGGGACGGGCTGTGGTGGGCTGGGACGGGCTGTGGTGGGCTGGGACGGGCTGGGACGGGCCGTGGTGGGCTGGGACGGGCTGTGGTGGGCTGGGACAGGCTGTGGTGGACTGGGACGGGCTGTGGTGTGCTGGGACGGGCTGTGGTGGGCTGGGACGGGCTGTGGTGGGCTGGGACGGGCTGTGGTGGGCTGGGACGAGCTGTGGTGGGCTGGGACGGGCTGTGGTGTGCTGGGACGGGCTGTGGTGGTCTGGGACGGGCTGTGGTGGTCTGGGACGGGCTGTGTTGGGCTGGGACGGGCTGTGGTGTGCTGGGACGGGCTGTGGTGTGCTGGGACGGGCTGGGACGGGCTGGGACGAGCTGGGACGGGCTGGGACAAGCTATAGTGTGCTGGGACGGGCTGCGGTGGGCGGGGACGGGCTGTGGTGGGCGGGGACGGGCTGTGGTGGGCGGGGACGTGCTGTTGTGTGCTGGTACGGGCTGTGGTGGGCTGTGGTGGGCTGGGACGGGCTGTGGTGGGCTGGGACAGGCTGGGATAGGCTGAGACAGGCTGTGGTGGCCTGGGACATTCTGTGGTGGGCTGGGACGGGCTCTGGTGGTCTGGAACGGGCTCTGGTGGGCCGGGACAGGCTGTGGTGGACGGGGATGAACTGTGGTGTGCGGGGATGGGCTGTGGTGGGCGGAGACGGGTTGTGGTGGGCTGGGACGGTCTGTGGTGGGCTGGGACGGGCTGTGGTGGGCTGGGACATTCTGTGGTGGGCTGGGACATTCTGTGGTGGGCTGGGACATTCTGTGGTGGGCTGGGACGGGCTGTGACGGGCTGTGGTGGGCCGGGACGGGCTGTGGTGGGCCGGGGCGGGCTGTGGTGTGCTGGGACATTCTGTGGTGGGCTGGGACGGGCTGTGCTGGGCTGGGACGGGCTGTGGTGGGCTGGGACGGGCTGTGGTGGGCTGAGACGGGCTGTGTTGTGCGGGGACGGGCTGTGGCTGGCGGTGACAGGCTGTGGTGGGCTGGGAGAGGCTGGGAATGGCTGTGGTGTGCGGTGACGGTTGTAGTGAGCTGAGACAGGCTGGGAAGGCCTGTGGTGGGCTGTGGTGGGCTGGGACGGGCTGTGATGGGCTGTGATGGGCTGGGACATGCTGGGACGGTCTGTGGTGGACTGGGACGGTCTGTGGTGTGCTGGGACGGGCTGTGGTGGGCTGCGACGGGCTGGGATGGGCTGGGACAGGCTGGGACGGGCTGTGGTGTGCTGGGACGGGCTGTGGTGGGCTGGGACGGGCTGGGACGGGCTGTGGTGGGCTGTGGTGGACAGGGACGGGCTGTGGTGGGCTGGGACGGGCTGTGGTGGGCTGGGACGGGCTGTGGTGGTCTGGAACAGTCTGTGGTGGGTTGGGACAGGCTGGGACATGCTGGGACGGTGTGTGGTGGACTGGGATGGTCTGTGGTGTGCTGGGACGGGCTGTGGTGGGCAGGCATGGGCTGTGGTGGGGCGTGGTGGGCTGGGACAGGCCGTGGTGAACCGTGGTGGGCTGTGGTGGGCCGTGGTGGGCCGTTTTGAGCCGGTATGGGAAGGGATGGGTTGTGGTGGGCCGTGGTGGGCTGGGACAGGTCATGGTGGTCTGAGATGGCCTGTGGTGAACTGTGGTGGGCTGTGGTGGGCCGTGGTGGGCTGGGACGGGCTCTGGTGGGCTGTGGTGTGATGGGACGGGCTGTGGTGGGCTGGGACGGGTCGTGGTGTGCTTGGACGGGCTGTGGTGTGCTGGGACAGGCTGTGGTGTGCTGGGACGGGCTGGGACATGCTGGGACGGTCTGTGGTGGACTGGGACGGTCTGTGGTGTGCTGGGACGGGCTGGGATGGGCTGCGACGGGCTGGGATGGGCTAGGACAGGCTGTGGTGTGCTGGGACGGTCTGTGGTGGGCTGGGACGGGCTGTGGTGGGCTGTGGTGGACAGGGACGGTCTGTGGTGTGCTGGGACGGGCTGGGACGAGCTGTGGTGTGCTGGGACGGGCTGTGGTGTGCTGGGACGGGCTGTGGTGGGCTGTGGTGGTCTGGGACGGGCTGGGGCGGGCTGTGGTGGGCTGTGGTAGGTTCTGCTGAGCTTGAGATGGGGTGTGGTGGGCTGGGATGGGCTGAGACGAGTTCTGGTGGTCTGGAACGAGCTGGGACGGGCTTTGGTTGGCTGGGACGGGCTGTGGTGGGCTGGGACGGGTTGTGGTGGGCTGGGACGGGCTATGGTGGGCGGGACGGGCTGTGGTGGGCTGGAATGGTCTGTGGTGGGCTGGGACGGTCTGTGGTGGGCTGGGACGGGCTGCGGCAGGCTGCGACGGGCTGGGACGGGCTGTGGTGTGCTGGGACAGGCTGTGCTGGTCTGTGGTGGGCTGGGACGGGCGGGGACGGGCTGTGGTGGGCTGGGACGGTCTGTGGTGGGCTGGGACGGGCTGTGGTGGGCTGGGACGGGCTGTGGTGGGCTGGGACGAGCTGTGGTGTGCTGGGACGGACTGTTGTGGGCTGGGACGGGCTGGGACGGGCTGTGGTGTGCTGGGACGGGCTGTGGTGGGCTGTGGTGGTCTGGGACGGGCTGTGGTGGGCTGGGACGAGCTGTGGTGTGCTGGGACGGACTGTTGTGGGCTGGGACGGGCTGGGACGGGCTGTGGTGTGCTGGGACGGGCTGTGGTGGGCTGTGGTGTGCTGGGACGGGCTGTGGTCGGCTGTGGTGGGCTGTGGTGGGTTCTGCTGAGCTTGAGACGGGCTGTGGTGGGCTGTGACGGGCTGAGACGAGTTCTGGTGGTCTGGAACGAGCTGGGACGGGCTTTGGTGGGCTGTGACGGGCTGTGGTGGGCTGGCACGGGCTGTGGTGGGCTGGCACGGGCTATGGTGGGCGGGGACAAGCTGTGGTGGTCTGGAATGGTCTGTGGTGAGCTGGGGCGGTCTGTGGTGGGCTGGGACGGGCTGCGGCGGGCTGGGACGGGCTGGGATGGGCTGTGGTGTGCTGGGACGGGCTTTGCTGGTCTGTGGTGGGCTGGGACGGGCGGGGACGGGCTGTGGTGGGCTGGGACGGGCTGTGGTGGGCTGTGACGGGTCGTGGTGGGCTGGGACGGGCCATGGTGGGCTGTGGTGGGCCGTGGTGGTCTGGGACAGGCTGTGGTGGGCTGTGGTGGGTTCTGGTGAGCTTGAGACGGGCTGTGGTGTGCTGGGACGGGCTGTGGTGGGCTGGGACGGGCTGTGGTGGACTGGCACGGGCTGTGGTGTGCTGGGACGGGCTGTGGTGGGCTGGGACGGGCTGTGGTGGGCTGGGACGAGCTGTGGTGGGCTGGGACGGGCTGTGGTGGGCTGGGACGGGCTGTGGTGGGCTGGGACGGGCTGTGGTGTGCTGGGACGGGCTGTGGTGGGCTGGGACGGGCTGTGGTGGGCTGTGGTGGTCTGGGACGAGCTGGGACGGGCTGTGGTGGGTTCTGCTGAGCTTGAGACGGGCTGTGGTGGGCTGTGGTGGGCTGAGACGAGTTCTGGTGGTCTGGAAGGAGCTGGGACGGGCTGTGGTGGGCTGGCACGGGCTGTGGTGGGCTGGCACGGGCTATGGTGGGCGGTGACGGGCTGTGGTGGTCTGGGACGGGCTGTGGTGGGCTGGGACGGTCTCTGGTGGGCTGGGACGGGCTGCGGCAGGCTGCGACGGGCTGGGACGGGCTGGGACGGTCTGTGCTGGTCTGTGGTGGGCTGGGACGGGCGGGGACAGGCTGTGGTGGGCTGGGACGGGCTGTGGTGGGCTAGGGACGGGCTGTGGTGTGCTGGGACGGGCTGTGGTGGGCTGGGACGGGCCGTGGTGGGCTGTGGTGGGCTGGGACGTGCCGTGGTGGGCCGTGGTGGGCTGTGGTGGGCTGGGACGTGCCGTGGTGGGCCGTGGTGAGCTGTGGTGGGCTATGGTAAGCCGTGGTGGGTTGTGGTGGGCCGTGGTGGGCTGTGGTGGGACGTGGTAGGCTAGGACAAGCTGTGGCGGGCTGGGAGGGGCCGTGGTGGGCTGGGACAGGCTGTGGTGGGCTGGGACGGGCCGTGGTGGGCCGGGACGGGCCGTGGTGGGCCGGGACGGGCCGTGCTGGTCTGGGACGGGCCGTGGTGGGCTGGGATTGGCCGTGGTGGGCTGTGGTGGGCCGTGGTGGTCTGAGACAGGCTGTGGTGGGCTGTGGTGGGTTCTGGTGAGCTGAGACGGACTGTGGTGGGCTGGGACGGGCTGGAACGGGCTCTGGTGGGCTGGGACTGGCCGTGGTGTGCTGGGACGGGCTGTGGTGTGCTGGGACGGGCCGTGGTGTGCTGGGACGGGCTGTGGTGTGCTGGGACGGGCTGTGGTGTTCTTGGACGGGCTGTGTTGTGCTGGGACGGGCTGGGATGGGCTGTGGTGTGCTGGGACGGGCTGTGGTGGGCTGGGCCGTGGTGGGACGGGCTGTGGTGGGCTGGGACGGGCTGTTGTGGGCTGGGACGTGCTGTGGTGGGCTGGGACGGGCTGGGACGGGCTGGGATGAGCTGTGGTGTGCTGGGACGGGCTGTGGTGGGCTGGGAAGGGCTGTGGTGGGCTGGGACGGGCTGTGGTGGGCTGGGACGGGCTGTGGTGGGCTGGGACGGGCTGTGGTGGGCTGGGAAGTGCTGTGGTGGGCTGGGACGGGCTTTGGTGTGCTGGGACGGGCTGGGACGGGCTGGGACGGGCTGGGACAAGCTGTGGTGGGCGGAGACGGGCTGTGGTGGGCAGGGATGGGCTGTGGTGGGTGGGGACAGGCTGTGGTGGGCTGGGACGGGCTTTGGTAAGCTGTAACGGGCTGTGGTGGGCGGGGACGTGCTGTGGTGGGCGAGGAAGGGCCGTGGTGTGCTGGGACGGGCTGTGGTGGGCGGAGACGGGCTGTGGTGGGCTGGGACAGGCTGGGTCGAGCTCTGGTGGTCTGGGACAGGCTGTGGTGGGCTCGGACGGGCTGGGACAGGCTGTGGTGGGCCGTGGTGGGCCGTGGTGGGCCGTTTTGGCCGGTATGGGAAGGGATGGTCTATGTTGGGCCGTGGTGGGCTGGGACAGGTCATGGTGGGCTGAGACGGCCCGTGGTGAACTGTGGTGGGCTGTGGTGGGCCGTGGTGGGCTGGGACAGGCAGTGGTGGGCTGTGGTGGGCCGTGGTGGTCTGGGACAGGCTGTAGTGGGTTTTGGTGGGTTCTTGTGAGCTTGAGATGGGCTGTGGTGGGTGGGACGGGCTGGGACGGGCTCTGGTGGTCTGGAACGAGCTGTGATTTGCTGCAATGGGCTGTTGTGGGCTGGGAAGGGCTTTGGTGGGCTGTGGTGGGCTGGGACGGGCTGTGGTGTGCTGGGACGGGCTGTGGTGTGCTGGGACGGGCTGTGGCGGGCTGGGACGGGCCGTGGTGGGCCGTAGTGGGCTGTGGTCGGCCGTGTTGGGCCGGGACGAGCTGTGGTGAGCTGCGACAGACTGTGGTGGGCTGGGACGGGCTGTGGTGGGCTGGGACGGGCTGTGGTGGCCTGTGGTGCTCTGTGGTGAGCTGTGGTGGGCTGTGACAGCCTGTGGTGGCCTGTGACGGGTTGTGGTGGGCTTTGGTGGGCTGTGGTGTGCTGGGACAAGCTTTGGTGAGTTTGGACAGCCTGTGGTGGGCTGGGATGAGTTGTGGTGGGGTATGACGGGCTGTGGTGGGCTTGGACGGGCTGGGGCGGGCTGTGGTGGGCTGTGGCGGGCTGGGATGGGCTGTGGAGGGCTGGGACGGGCTTTGGTAGGCTGGGACGGGCTGTGGTAGGCTGGGACGGGCTGTGGTGGGCTGTGTTGGGCTGTGACGGGCTGTGGTGAGCTGTAGGGGGCTGTGGTGGGCTGTGGTGGGCTGTGGTGGGCTGTGGTGGTTTGTGGTGGGCTGGGACGGGCTGTGGCGGGCTGGGACGGGCTGTGGTGGGCTCGGACAGGCTGGGACAGGCTGTGGTGGGCTGAGTGGGCTGGGACGGTCTGTGGTGGGCTGTATTGGGCTGGGACGGGCTGTGGTGGGCTGGGAAGGGATGTGGTGGGCTGGGACGGGCTGTGGCAGACTGGGACGTACTGTGGAGGGCTGTGCTGGTTTGTGGTGGGCTGTAGTGTGCTGGGACGGGCTGGGACGGTCTGTGGCGGGCTGGGACTGGTTGTGGCAGGCTATGGCGGGCCGTGGCGGGTCGTGGCGGGCCGTGGTGGGCCGTGGTGGGCCGTGGTGGGCTTAAACGGGCTGGGACGGGCTGGGACGGGCGGTGGTGGCCTGGGACTGGCTGTAGTGGCCTGGGACGGGCTGTGGTGGGCTGTGGTGGGCTGTGGGTGGTTGGGATGCGCTATGGTGGGCCGTGGTGGGCTGGGATGGGCCGTGGTGAACTGTGGTGGGCCGTGGTGGGCTGGGACGGGTCGTGGTGGGCTGGGACAGTCCGTGGTGGGCCGTGGTGGGCTGTTGTGGGCCGTGGTTGGCTGTGGTGGGCCGTGGGGGGCTGGGATAGGCTGTGGTGGGCTGGGACGGGCTGTGGTGGGCTGGGACGGGCTGTGGTGGGCTGGGATGGGTTCTGGTGGGCTGGGACAGGCTTTGGCGGGCTGGGACGGGCTGTGACGGGACGTGGTGGGCTCTGGTGGGCCATGGTGTGCCGTGGCGGGCGGTGGTCGGCCTTGACGGGACAGGACGGGTAGTGGTGGACTGTGCTGGGCTGTGGTGGGCAGTGGCGGGCTGGGACGGTCTGTGGTGGGCTGGGACGGTCTGTGGCAGGCTGGGACAGTCTGTGGCGGGCTGGGACGGTCTGTGGCGGGCTGGGACAGGCTGTGGTGGGCTGTGGTGGGCCCTGGTGGGATGTTACGGGCTTTGGCGGGCTGGGGCGGGTTGTAGTGGGCTAGTGGTGGGCCGTGGTGGGCATTGGTGGGCCCTGGTGGGATGTTACGGCCTTTGGCGGGCTGGGACGGGTTGTGGTGGGCTAGTGGTGGGCCGTGGTGGGCCGTGGTGGGCTGTGGCGGGCTCTGGCGGGCTGTGGTGGGCCCTGGCAGTGTGTGGTGGGCTGGGACGGGCCGTGGTGGGCCGTGGTGGGCTGTGGCGGGCTTGGGCGGGCTGTGGTGGGCCCTGGCAGTGTGTGGTGGGCTGGGACGGGCTGTGGTGGGCTGGGACGGGCTGTGGTGGGCTTGGGCGGGCTGTGGTGAGCTGGGAGGGGCTGTGGTGGGCTGGGAGGGGCTGTGGTGGGCTGGGACGGCCTGGGACGGGGTGGGACGGCCTGGGACGGGGTGGGACGGGCTGTGGTGGGCTGGGACGGGACGGGATAAGCTGTGGTGGGCTGGGACGGGCTTTTGGGGCTGTGACAGGCACTGGTGGGCTCTGGTGGGCTGTGGTGGGACTTGGCGGGCCGTGGTGGGCCGTGGTGGGCTGGGACGGGCTGTGGTGGTCGGTGGTGGGCTGTGGTGACCTGGGACGGGCTGTGGTGACCTGGGACGGGCTGTGGTGACTTGGGACGGGCTGTGGTGGGCTCGGACGGGCTGTGGTGGGCTGGCACGGGCTGTGGTGGGCTGGGACAGGCTGTGGTGGTCCGTGGTGGGCTGGGTCGGGCCGTGGTGGGCTGGGATGGGCCGTGGTGAACCGTGGTGGGCCGTTTTGGGCCGGGATGGGAAGGCGTTGGCTATGGTGGTCCGTGGTAAAGCTGGGATGGGCCGTGGTGGGCTGTGGCGGGCCGTGATGGGCTATGGTGGGTTTTCGTGAGCTTGAGACGGGCTGTGGTGGGCTGGGACAGGCTGGGACGGGCTGGGACAGGCTGGGACGGGCTGTGGTGGGCTAAAACGGGCTGGGATGGGCTGTAGTGTGGTGGGACGGGCTGTGGTGGGTTGTGGTTGGCTGGGACAGGCAGGGGTGGGCTGGAACGGGCTGTGGATGGCTGGAACGGGCTGTGGTGGGCTGGGACGGGCTGTGGTGGGCTGGGACGGGCTGTGGTGGGCTGGGACGGGCTGTGGTGGGCTGGGACGGGCTGGGACGGGCTGTGGTGGGCTGGGACGGGATGTGGTGGGCTGGGACGGGATGTGGTGGGCTGTGGTGTGCTGGGATGGGCTGTGGTGTGCTGGGACGGGCTGTGCTGGGCTGTGACGGGCTGTGGTGGGCTGGGATGGGCTGCGGTGGGCTGGGACAGACTGTGGTGGGCTGGGACGTGCTGTGGTGGACTGGGACAGGCTGTGGTAGGCTGTGACAGGCGGTGGTGGCCTGTGACAGGCTCTGGTGGGCTGTGGTGGGCTGTGGTGGGCTGGGACAGGCTTTGGCGGGTTTGGAAAGCCTGTGGTGGGCTGGGACGGGTTGTGGTGGGCTGGGACGGGTTGTGGTGGGCTGGGACGGGCTGTGGTGGGCTGTGGAGGGCTGGGACGGGCCGTGGTGGGCCGTGGTGGGCTGTGACGGGCTGTGGTGGGCTGTGGTGGGCTGTGGTGGGCCTTGGTGGGCCGTGGTGGGCCGTGGTGTGCTGGGACGGGCTGTGGAGGGCTGTGGTGGGCTGTGGTGGTCGGTGGTGGGCTGTAGTGGGCTGGGACGGGCTGTGGTGGGCTGGGACCATCTGTGATGGGCTGGGATGGGCTGTGGTGCCCTGTAGTAAACTGTGGTGGGCTGTGGTGGGCTGGGACTGGCTGTGGTGGGCTGGGACAGGTTGTGGTGGGCTGTGGTGGGCCGTGGTGGGCGGGGACGGGCTGTGGTGGGCTGGGACAGGCTGTGGTGGGCTGTGGTGGGCTGGGACGGGCCGTGGTGGGCTGTGGCGGGCTGTGGTGGGCTGGGATTGGCTGTGGTGGGCTGGGACGGGCTCTGCTGGGCTGTGGCAGGCTGTGGTGGGCCGTGGTGGGCTGGGACGGGCTGTGGTGGGCTGGGACGGGCTGTGGAGGGCTGGGACTGGCTGTGGTGGGCTGGGACGGACTGTGGTGGGCTGGGACGGGCTGTGGTGTGCTGGGACGGGCAGTGGTGGGCTGTGGTGGGCTGGGACGGGCTGGGACGGGCTGTGGTGGTCTGGGACGGGCTGGGACGGGCTGTGGTGGGCTGGGACGGGCTGTGGTGGGCTGGGACGGGCTGTGGTGGGCTGGGATGGGCTGGGACGGGCTGAGGTGGGCTGGGACGGGCTGTGGTGGTCTCCGACGGGCTTTGGTGGGCTGTGGTGGGCTGGGACGGGCTCTGGTGGGCTGGGACGGGCTGTGGTGGTCCGGGATGGGCTGTGGTGGTCCGGGACGGGCTGTGGTGGGCTGGGATGGGCTGTGGTGGGCTGGAACCGGCTGGGACGGGCTGTGCTGGGCTGTGGTGGGCTGGGACAGGCTGTGCGGGACGGGGACGGGCTGTGGTGGGCTGCGACGGGCTGTGGTGGGCTGTGGTGGGCTGGGACGGGCTGTGGTGGGCTTTGGTGGGCCGTGGTGGGCTGGGACTGGCTGGTACTTGCTGTGGTGGGCTGTTATAGGCTGTGGTGGGCTGTGACGGGCTATAGCGGGCTGGGACGAGCTGGGACGGGCTGTGGTGGGCTGGGAAGAGCTGGGACGGGCTGTGGTGGGCTGGGACGGGCTGTGGTGGGCCGTAGTGGCCTGTGGTGGACTGGGACAGGCTGTGGTGGCCTGTGACGAGCTTTGGTGGGCTGTGGTGGGCTGGGACGAGCTGTGGTGGGCTCTGGTGGGCTGTGGTGGGCTGGGGCCGGCTGTCTTGGGCTGGGACCGGCTGTCTTGGGCTGGGACCAGCTGTGGTGTGCTGGGACGGGCTGTGGTGGGCTGGGACGGGCTGGGACATGCTGTGGTGGTCGGGGACGGGCTGTGGTGGGCTGGGACGGGCTGAGACGGGCTGTGGTGGTCCGGGACGGTCTGTGGTGGGCTTGGACGGTCTGTGATGGGCTGTGGTTGGATGGGTCGGACTGGGCCGGGCTGTGGTGGGCTGGGACGGGCTGTGGTGGGCTGGGACAGGCTGGGACGGGCCGTGGTTGGCTGGGACGAGCCGTGGTGGGCTGGGACGGGCCGTGGTGTGTTGGGACGGACCGTGGTGGGCTGGGACGGGCCGTGGTGGTCCGGGACGGGCCGTGGTGGGCGGGGACAGACCGTGGTTGGGCGTTCTGGACCGTGGTGGGCCGTGATGGGCCGGGACGGGCCGTGATGGGCCGGGACGGGCCGTGGTGGGTCGGGACGGGCCGTGGTGGGCCGGGACCGGCTGTGGTGGGCTGGGACGGGCTGTGGTGGGCTGGGACGGGCTGGGACATGCTGTGGTGGTCGGGGACGGGCTGTGGTGGTCCGGGATGGACTGGGACGGGCCGTGGTGGACTGGGACGGGCTGTGTTGGGCTGGGAAGGGCTGTGGTGGGCTGCGAAGGGCTGTGGTGGGCTGGGACAGGCTGTGGTGGGCTGTGGTGGGATGGGACGGGCCGTGGTGGGCTGGGACCGGCCGTGGTGGTCCGGGACGGGCTGAGGTGGTTTGGGACGGGCCGTGGTTGTCTGGGATGGGCTGTTATAAGCTGTAACCGGCTGTGGTGGTCTGGGACGGGTTGTGGTGAGCTGAGACGTGCTGTGGCGGGCTTTGGTGGGCCGTGGTGGGCTGGGACGGGCTGGTACTTGATGTGGTGGGCTGGTACGTGCTGTGACGGGCTGTGACGGGCTGGGATGGGCTGGAACGAGCTGGGGCGGGCTGGGACGGGCTGTGATGGGCTGGGCCGGGCTGTGGTGGGCTGTGGTGGGCTGGGACGGGCTGTGGTGGGCCGTGGTGGGCTGTGGTGGGCTGGGAAGGGCTGTGGTGGGCTGTGGTAGGCCGTGGTGGGACGGGACAAGCCATGGTGGGCGGGGACAGGCCTTGGTGGGCCGTGATGGGCAGTCGTGGGCCGTGATGGGCCGGGACGGGCTGTGGTGGGCTTTGACAGGCTGGGACGGGCTGTGGTGGGCTGGGACGGGCTGTGGTGGGCTGTGGTTGGCTGGGACGTGCTGTGGTGGGCTGGGACAAGCTGTGGTGGGCTGGTATGGGCTGTAGTGGGCGGGGATGGGCTGGGACAGGCTGTGGCGGGCTGGCACGGGCTGTGGTTGCCTGGGACGGGCTGTGGTGGGCTGGGACGGGCTGTGGTGGGCTGGGATGGGCTGTGGTGGGCTGGGACAGGCTGGGACGGGCTGCGGTGGGCTGGGATGGGCTGCGGTTTGCTGGGACGGGCTGGCACGGGCTGCGGTGGGCTAGTAAGGGCTGACACTGGCTGGGACGGGCCATCGTGGGCCGGGACGGGCCGTGGTGGTCCGGGACGGGCCGTGGTGGGCGGGGACGGGCTTTGGTGGGTGGGGACGGACCGTGGCGGGTTTTGGTGAGCTGAGAAGGGCTGTGGTGGGGTGTGGTGGGCTGGGACCAATTGTGGTGGGCTGGGATGTGCTCTGGTGGGCTGTGGTGGGCTGGGACGGGCTGTGGTGGGCTGGGACGGACTCTGGTGAGTCTGGGACGGGCTGTGGTGGGCTGGGACGGGCTGTGGTGGGCTGGGACGGGCTGTGGTGGGCTGGGATGTGCTGTGGTGGGCGGGGACGAGCTGTAATGGTCGGGGACGGGCTGTGGTGGGCTGTGGTGGGCTGGGACGGGCTGTGGTGGGTTGTGGTGAGCTGAGACGGGCTGGGACGGGCTGTGGTGGGCTGGGCTGGGCTCTGGTGGGCTGGGACGTACTGGGACAGGCTGGGACGGGCTGTGGTGGGCTGGGACGGGCTGTGGTGGGCTGGGACGGGCAGAGGTGCACTGGGACGGTCTGAAACGGGCTGTGGTGGGCTGGGACGGGCTGTGGTGGGTTGGGACGGGCTCTGCTGGGCTGAGTTGGGCCGTGGTAGGCTGGGACGGGCTGTGGTGGGCTGGGACGGGCTCTGGTGGGTTGGGAGTGGCTGGGACGTGCTGTGGTGGGCTGGGACGGGCTGGGACGGGCTGCGGTTGGCTGGGACGTGCTGGCACGGGCTGTAGTTGACTGGTACGGTCTGACACGGGCTGGGACGGGCTGTGGTGGGCTGGGACGGGCTGTGGTGGGCTGTGGTGGGCTGGGACAAGCTGTGGTGTGCTGTAGTGGGATGGGATGGGCTCTGGTGGGCTGGAACGGGCTGTGGTGGGCTGGGACGGGCTGGGACGTCCTGGGACGAGCTGGAACGAGCTGCAGTGGGCTGTGGGGGGCTGGGACGGGCTGTGGTGTACTGGGACGGGCTGTGGTTGGCTGGGACAGGCTGTGGTGGCCTGGGACGGTCTGTGGTGGTTTGGAACGGGCTGTGGTGGGCTAGGACAGGCTGGGACGGGCTGGGCCGAGCTGTAGTGGGCTGTGGTGGGCTGGGACGAGCTGTGACGGGCTGGGACGTGCTGGGACGTGCTGGGGCGGTCTGTAGTGGGCTGTGGTGGTCTGGGACGTGCTGGGGCGGCTTTAGTTGATTGTGGTGGGCTGGTACGGGCTGTGGTGGCCTGGGACGGGCTGTGGTGGGCTGGGACGGGCTGTGGTGGGCTGGGACGGGCTGTGGTGAGCTGGGACGGGCTGTGGTGGGCCGGGACGGGCTGTGGTGGGCCGGGACGGACCGTGGTGAGCTGGGACCGGCCGTGGTGGACCGGGACGGGCCGTGGTGGGCTGGGACGGGCTGTGGTAGGCTGTGGTGTGCTGCGACGGACTGTGGTGGGCTTGGACAAGCTGTGGTGGGCTGGGCCGGGCTGTGGTGGGTTGGGACTGGCTCTGGTGCGCTGTGGTGGGTTGTGGTGAGCTGAGACAGGCTGTGGTGGGTTGGGACGGGCTGTGGAGAGCTGTGGAGGGCAGTGGTGGGCTTGGACAGGCTGTGGTGGGTTGAGATCTGCCGTGGTGGGCCGTGGTGGGCCAGGACGGGCAGTGGTGGGCCGGGACGGTCCGTTGTAATCTGGGAGGGTCCGCTGTAATCTGGGACGGGCAGTGCTTGGCTGTGACGGGCTGTGGTGGGCTGGAACGAGCTGTGACGGGCTGTGGTGGGCTGGGACGGGCTGTGGTGGGCTGGGACGGGCTGTGGTGGGCTGGGACGTGCTGTGGTGGGCTGGGACAGGCTGCGATGGGCCGTGGTGGGCTGTGGTGGGTTGTGGTGGGCTGGGACAGGCTGTGGTTGGCTGGGACGGGCTCTGGTCGTCTGGAAAGGGCTGTGGTGGGCTGGGACTGGCTGTGGTGGGCTGGGACGGGCTGTGGTGGGCTGTCACGGGCTGTGGTGTGCTGGGACAGGCTGTGGTGGGCCGGGCCGGGCTGTGGTGGGCTGGGAAGGGGTGGGACGGGCTGTGGTGGGCTGAGACGGGCTGTGGTGGGCTGGGATGGGTTGTGGTGGGCTAGGACAGGCTCTGGTGTGCTGGGACAAGTTGTGGTGGGTTGTGGTGCGCCGTGTTGGGCCGGACCGGGCTGTGGTGGGCCGGAACAGGCTGTGGTGGACTGGGACAGGCTGTGGTGGGATGGGAAGGCCTGGGACGGGCTGGGACGGGCTGTGCTGGGCGGGGACGGGCTGTGGTTGGCGGGGACGGGCTGTGGTGAGCAGGGAAGGGCTGTGGTGGGCTGGGACGGGCTGGGACGAGCTGTGGTGGTCTGGGATGGGCTGTGGTGGGCTGGGACGGGCTTGGTCGGGCTGTGGTAGGCTGTGGTGGATTTTGGCGGGCTGTGGTGGGCAGTGGTGGGCTGTGGTGGGCTGGGACAAGCTGCGGTAGGCTGTGGTGGCTGGCACGGGCTGTGGTGGGTTGTGGTTTGCTGGGACGGGCCGTGGTGGTCTTTGGTGGGCTGTGGTGGGCCGTGGTGGGCTGTGGTGAGCTGAGACAGGCTGTGGTGGGTTGGGACGGGCTGTGGAGAGTTGTGGAGGGCTGTGGTGGGCTTGGACAGGCTGTGGTGGGTTGAGATCTGCCGTGGTGGGCCGTGGTGGGCTGGGATGGGCCGTGGTTAACCGTGGTGGACTGAAACAGGCTGGGACGGGTTGCGGTGGGTTCGGACGGGCTGCGGTGGGCTGTGGTGGGCTGGGACGGGCCGTGGTGGGCTGGAACGGGCCGGGACGGGCCGTGGTGGGCCGGGACGAGCCATGCTGGGCCGGGACGGGCCATGGTGGGCCGGGACGGGCAGTGGTGGGCCAGGACGGGCCGTGGTGGGCTGGGACGGGCCGTGGTGGGCTGAGACGGGCAGTGGTGGGCTGTCACAGGCTGTGATGGTCTGGGACGAGCTGTGACGGGCCGGGCCGGGCTGGGGTGGGCTGGGGTGGGCTGGGACGGGCTGTGGTGGGCTGGGACGGGCTGTGGTGGGCTGGGAAGTGCTGGGACGGGCTGTGGTGGGCTGGGACTGGCTGTGGTGGGCTGTGGCGTGTTTTGATGAGCTTGAGACGGGCTCTGGTGGGCTGGGACGGGCTGTGGTGGGCTTGGAAGGGCTGCGGTGGGCTGGGACAGGCACTGCTGGGCTGAGGTGGGCCGTGGTGGGCGGGGACGGGCCGTGGTAGGCGGGGACGGGCCGTGGTGGGCGGGGACGGGCCATGGTGTGCTGGGAAGGGCTGGGACGGGCTGGGACGGGCTGTGGTGGGCTGCGGTGGGCTGTGGTAAGCTGTAATGGGCTTTGGTGGGCTGTGCTGGACTGTGGTGACCTGGGAAGGGCTGTGGTGGGCTGTGGTAAGCTGGGACTGGCTCTGGTGGGCTGGGACGGTCTGTGGTGGGCTGTGGTGGGCTGAGACGGGCTGTGGTGGGCCGGGACGGGCTCTGGTAGGCCGGGACAGGCTGTGGTGGGCTGTGGTGGGTTGAGAGAAGCTGTTGTGGGCGGGAACGAGCTGTGGTGGGCTTCGACGGGCTGTGGTGGGCTGGGACGGGCTGTGGTGGGATGGGACGGGCCGTGGTTGGCCGGGACAGGCCGTAGTGGGCGGAGAGAAGTTGTGGTGGGCGGGAACGGGCTGTGGTGGGCGGGGACGGTCTGTGGTGGGCTGGGACGGTCTGGGAGGGGCTGTGGTGGGCTGGGACGGGCTGTGGTGGGCTGGGACAAGCTGTGGTGGACTCTGGTGGGCTGGGACGGGTTGTGGTGGGCTGTAGTGGGCTGGGACGGGCTGTGGTGGGCTGGTGGGCTGTGGTGGGCTGGGAAGGGCTTTGGTGGGCTGGGACGGGCTGGCACGGGCTGTGGTGGGCTGGTATTGACTGGCACGGGCTGGGACGGGCCGTGGTGGGCTGGGACGGGCCGTGGTGGGCTGGGACGGGCCGTGGTGGGCTGGGACGGGCCGTGGTGAACTGTGGTGAGCTGTGGTGGGCTGGGACGGGGTGTGGGGGGCTATGACGGGATGTAGTGAGCTGGGACGGGCTGTGGTGGGCTGGGTCGAGCTGAGACGGGCTGTGGTGGGCTGGGACGAGCTGTGGTGGGCTATGGTGGGATGGGACGGGTTGTGGTGGGCTGTGGTGGGCTGGGACGGGCTGTGGTGGGCTGGGACGGGCTGTGGTGGGATCGGAAGGGCTGTGGTGGGCTGGGACGGGCTGGCACGGGCTGTGGTGGGCTGGAACTGACTAGCACGGGCTGGGATGGGCCGTGGTGGGCTGGGACGGGCCGTGGTGGGCTGGGACGGGCCGTGGTGGGCTGGGACGGGCCGTGGTGGGCTGGGACGAGCCGTGGTGGGCTGGGACGGGATGTCGTGGTCCGGGTCGGGCTGTGGTGGACTGGGACGAGCTGTGGTGGGCCGTGGTGGGCCGTTGTGGGCTGGGACGGGCCGTGGTGAGCTGTGGTGGGCTGGGACGGGCCGCGGTGGGCTGGGACGGGCTGTGGTGGGCTGGGTCGGGCTGAGACGGGCTGTGGCGGGCTGTGGTGGGCTATGGTGGGATGGGACGGGCTGGGACGGGATGTGGTGGGCCGCAACAGGCTGTGGTGGGCTGGGAAGGGCTGTGGTGGGCTGGGACAGGCTGGGACGGGCTGTGGTGGGCTGGGACAGGTTGTGGTGGGCTGTGGTGGGCCGTAGTGGGCGGGGACGGGCTGTGGTGGGCTGGGACAGGCTGTGGTGGGCTGTGGTGGGCTGGGACGGGCCGTGGTGGGCTGTGGCGGGCTGTGGTGGGCTGGGATTGGCTGTGGTGGGCTGGGACGGGCTGTGGTGGGCTGTGCTGCACTGGGACGGGCTGTGGTGGGCTGGAAACGGCTAGGACGAGTTGTGGTGGGTGTGGTGGGCTAGGATGGGCTGGGACAAGCTGTGGTGGGCTGGGACGGGCCGTGGTGGGTTGGGACGGGCCGTGCTGGGCTAGGACGGGCCGTGGTGAACTGTGGTGGGCTGGGATGGGCCGTGGTGGGCTGGGATGGGCCGTGGTGGGCTGGGCTGGGCCGTGGTGGGCTGTGGTGAGCTGTGGATGGCTGGGAAGGGCCGTGGTGGGCTGGGACAGGCTGTGGTGGGCTGTGGTGGACTGGGAAGGTTTGTGGTGGGCCGTGGTGTGCTGTGGTGGGCCATGGTGAGCCGTGGCGGGCCGGGACAGGCCGTGGTTAGCCGTGGTGGGCTGAAACAGGCTGGGACGGGCTCTGGTGGGCTGGGACAGGCTGTGGTGGGCTGCGACGGGCTCTGGTGGGCTGTGGTGGGCTGGGACGGGCTGGGACGGGCTGGTACTTGCTGTGGTGGGCTGTTATAGGCTGTGGTGGGCTGTGACGGGCTATAGTGGGCTGGGAAGAGCTGGGACGGGCTGTGGTGGGCTGGGACGGGCTGTGGTGGGCTGGGACGGGCTGTGGTGGGCCGTAGTGGCCTGTGGTGGACTGGGACGGGCTGTGTTGGGCTGGGACGGGCTGTGGTGGGCTGGGACGGGCTGTGGTGGGCTGAGACGGGCTGTGGTGGAATGGGATAAGCTGTGCTGGGCTGGGACAGTCTATGGTGGGCTGTGGTGGGATGGGAAAAGCTGTGGTGGGCTGTGGTGGGCTGTGGTGGGCTGGGACCGTCTGTGATGGGTTGGGACGGGCTGTGGTGGGATGTGGTGGGCTGGGACGGGCTGTGGCGGTCTTGGATGGGCTGTGGCGTGCCAAGACGGGCTGTGGCAGTCTGGGACGGCTGTGGTGGGTTGTGGCAGGCTGTGGTGGGCCGTGGCGGGCCTTGGTGGGCCGGGACTAGCCGGGCCGGGACGGGACGGGCTGGGACGGGCCGGGACGGGCTGGGACGGGCCGCGGTGGGCTGGGACAGGCCGTGGTGGGCTCAAACGGGCCGCGGCGGGCTGGGACGGGCCGTGGTGGGCTCGGACGGGCCGTGGCGGGCCGGGCCGGGCCGTGGTGGGCTGTTGTAAGCTGGGATGGGCTGTGGGGGGCTGGGACTGTCTGAGGCGGGCCGTGGTGAGCTGGGACGGGCCGTGGTGGGCTGGGACGGGTTGTGGTGGTCTGGGACAGGCTGTGGTGGGCTGTGGTTGCCATTGGTGAGCTGGGATGGGCTGTGGTGGGCTGGTATGGGCTGTGGTGGGCTGTGACCGGCTGTGGTGGGCTGTGGTTGGCTGGTACGGGCTGTGGTGGGCTCGTACGGGCTGTGGAGGGCTGTGGTGGGCTGGGACAGGCTGTGGTGGGCTAGGACGGGCTGGGAAGGATTGGGACGGTCTGGGACGTGCTGTGGTGGGCTGTGGTGGGCTGGAACGGGCTATGTCTGGCTGGGATGAGCTGGGACGGGCTGTGGTGGGCTGGGACGGGCTGTGGTGGGCTGTGGTGGGATGTGGTGGGCTGGGAAGGGTTGTGGTGGGCTGTGATGGGCTGTGACGGGCTGTGGTGGGCTGTGGTGTGCTGGGACGGGCTGGGATGGGCTGGGACGGGCTGTGGTGGGCTGTGACGAGCTGTGGTGGGCTGTGGTGGGTTCTGGTGAGCTTAGACGGGCTGTGGTGGGTTGGGACGGGCTGTGGTGGGCTGGGACAGGCTGTGGTGAGCTTGGGCGGGCTGTGGTGGGCTGGGACGGGCTGTGGTGGGCTGGGACGGGCTGTGGTGGGGTGTGCCGGCCTGGGACGGGCTATGCCGGGCTAGGACGGGCTGGGACGGGCTGTGGTGACCTGGGACGGGCTGTGGTGGGCTGTGGAGGGCTGGGACGGGCTGTGGTGGGCTCGACGGGCTGTGGTTGGCTGGGACCGTCTATTTTGGGCTGGGATGGCCTGCGGTGGCCTGTGGTGGGCTGTGGCGGGCTGGGACAGGCTCTGGTGGCTGGGACGGGCCGTGGTGGGCTGGGACGGGCCGTGGTGGGCTGTGGTGGGCTGGGACGGGCCGTGGTGGGCTTTGGTGGGCTGAGACGGGCTGGGGCGGGCTGTGGTGGGCTGGGACGGGCTGTGGTGAGCTGGGACGGTCTGGAGCGGGCTGTGGTGGGCTGGGACAGGCTGTGGTAGGACAGGGACGGGCTGTGGTGGGCTATGGGGGGCTGGGACGGGCTTTGGTGGGCTGGGACGGGCCGTGGTGGGCTGGGATGGGCCGTGGTGGGCTGGGACGGGCCGTGGTGGTCTGGGTCGGGCCGTGGTGGGCTGTGACGGGCTGTGGGGGGCTGGGACGGGCTGTGGTGTACTGTGGTGGGCTGGGACAGGCTATCGTGGGCTGGAGCGGGCTGTTGTGGATTGTGGTGAGCTGGGACGGGCTGACACGGGCTGTGGTGGGCTGGGACGGGCTGTGGTGATCTGGGAAGGCCTGGGACGGGCTGGGACGGGCTGTGGTGGGCGGGGACGGGCTTTGGTGGGCGGGGTCGGGCTGTGGTGGGCGGGGATGGGCTGGGACGGGCTGTGGTGGGCTGGGACGGGCTGTGGTGGGCTGGGACGGACTGTGATGGGCTGGGACGGACTGTGGTGGCCTGGGACGTGCTGTGGTGGGCTGGGACGAGCTGTGGTGGGCTGGGACAGCCCGTGGTCAGTCGTGGTGTGCTGGGACTGTTCGTGGTTTTTCGGGACAGACTCTGGTGGGCCGGGACAAGCTCTGGTGGGCTGTGGTGTGCTGGGACGGGCTGTGGTGTGCTGGGACGGGCAGTGGTGTGCTGGGACGGGCTGTGGTGTGCTGGGACGGGCTGGGACGGGCTGGGACGGGCTGTGGTGGGCGGGGACGGGCTTTGGTGGGCGGGGTCGGGCTGTGGTGGGCGGGGATGGGCTGGGACGGGCTGTGGTGGGCTGGGACGGGCTGTGGTGGGCTGGGACGGACTGTGATGGGCTGGGACGGACTGTGGTGGCCTGGGACGTGCTGTGGTGGGCTGGGACGAGCTGTGGTGGGCTGGGACGGGCTGTGGTGTGCTGGGACGGGCTGTGGTGTGCTGGGACGGGCTGGGACAGGCTGGGACGGGCTGTGGTGGGCGGGGACGGGCTTTGGTGGGCGGGGTCGGGCTGTGGTGGGCGGGGATGGGCTGGGACGGGCTGTGGTGGGCTGGGACGGGCTGTGGTGGGCTGGGACGGACTGTGATGGGCTGGGACGGACTGTGGTGGCCTGGGACGTGCTGTGGTGGGCTGGGACGAGCTGTGGTGGGCTGGGACAGCCCGTGGTCAGTCGTGGTGTGCTGGGACTGTTCGTGGTTTTTCGGGACAGACTCTGGTGGGCCGGGACAAGCTCTGGTGGGCTGTGGTGTGCTGGGACGGGCTGTGGTGTGCTGGGACGGGCCGTGGTGGGCTGGGACGGGCTGTGGTGTGCTGGGACGAATTGTGGTGGGCTGGGACGGGATGTCGTGGTCCGGGTTGGGCTGTGGTGGGCTGGGATGAGCTATGGTGGGCCGTGGTGGGCCGTTGTGGGCTGGGACGGTCTGTGGTGGGCTGTGACGGGCTGTGGTGGGCTGTGACGGGCTGTGGTAGGCTGTGGTGGGCTGGGACGAGCTGTGGTGGGCTGGGACGAGTTCTGGTGGGCTGGGACGGGCTGGATGGGCTGGGACAGGCTGGGACGCCTTGGACGGGCTGTGGTGGGCGCTGACGGGTTGTGGTGGGCGATGACGGATTGTGGTTGGCTGGGACGGGCTTGGACGTGCTGTGGTGGTCGGGGATGGGCTATGGTGGGTGGGCGCGGTCCGTGGTGGGCTGGAAAAGGCTGTGGTGGGTTGGGACGGGCTGTGGTAAGCTGTAATGGGCTGTGGTGGGTTGTGGTGGGCTGGGCTGGGCCGTGGTGGGCTGGGCCGGTCTGGAGCGGGCTGTGGTGGGCTGGGACAGGCTGTGGTAGGACAGGGACGGGCTGTGGTGGGCTATGGGGGGCTGGGACGGGCTTTGGTGGGCTGGGACGGGCCGTGGTGGGCTGGGACGGGCCGTGGTGAGCTGCGACGGGCCGTGGTGAGCTGCGACGGGCCGTGGTGGGCTGCGACGGGCCGTGGTGGGCTGCGACGGGCCGTGGTGGGCTGGGACGGGCCGTGGTGGGCTGTGGTGGGCTGTGATGGGCTGTGGAGGGCTGTGGTGGGCTGGGACGGGCTGTGGTGGGCTGAGACGGGCTGTGGTGGGCCGGGACGGGCTGTGTTGGGCTGGGACGGGCTGTGGTGGGCTGGGACGGGCTGTGGTGGGCTGAGACGGGCTGTGGTGGGCCGGGACGGGCTGTGTTGGGCTGGGAAGGGCTGTAGTGGGCTCGGACGGGCTGGGACGGGCTGGGACGGGCTGGGACGGGCTGGGACGGGTTGGGATGGGCTGGGACGGGCTGTGGTGGGCTGGGACGGGCTGTGGTGGGCCGTGGTGGGCTCTGGCAGTGCGGGGTGGGCCGTGGTAGGCCGTGGTGGTCCGTGGCGGGCGGTGGTGGGCTGCAGTTGGCTGGGATGGGCTGTGGTGGAATGGGATAAGCTGTGCTGGGCTGGGACAGTCTATGGTGGGCTGTGGTGGGATGGGAAAAGCTGTGGTGGGCTGTGGTGGGCTGTGGTGGGCTGGGACCGTCTGTGATGGGTTGGGACGGGCTGTGGTGGGATGTGGCAGTCTGGGACGGCTGTGGTGGGTTGTGGCAGGCTGTGGTGGGCCGTGGCGGGCCTTGGTGGGCCGGGACTAGCCGGGCCGGGACGGGCTGGGACGGCCGCGGTGGGCTGGGACAGGCCGTGGTGGGCTCAAACGGGCCGTGGCAGGCTGGGACGGGCCGTGGTGGGCTCGGACGGGCCGTGGCGGGCCGGGCCGGGCCGTGGTGGGCTGTTGTAAGCTGGGATGGGCTGTGGGGGGCTGGGACTGTCTGAGGCGGGCCGTGGTGAGCTGGGACGGGCCGTGGTGGGCTGGGACGGGTTGTGGTGGTCTGGGACGGGCTGTGGTGGGCTGGGACGGGCCGTGGTGACCTGGGACGCACTGGTACTTGATGTGGTGGGCTGGTACGGGCTGTGGTAGGCTGGGACGGTCTGTGGTGGGCTGGGCCGGGATGCATTGGGCTGGGACGGGCTGCGGTGGGCTGGGATGGGCTGTGATGAACTGGGACGGGCTGGGACGGACTGTGGTGGGCTGGGACAGGCTGTGGTGGGCGGGGAGGGATTTTGTTGGGCGGGGACGGGCTGTGGTGGGCGGGGATGGGCTGTGGTGGGCGGGGACGGGCTGTGGTGGGCGGGGGCGGGCTGTTGTAAGCTGTGACGGACTGTGATGAGCTGAGACGGCCTGTGGTGGGCCGTGTTGGGCCGGGACAGGCCCTGGTGGGCTGTTTAGCGCTGGGACAGGCTGTGGTGGGCTGGGACGGACGTGGACGCACTGTGGTGTGATGGGACGGGCTGGGACGGCCTGTGTTGGGCTGTGACGGGCTGTGGTGGGCTGTGGTGGAGTGGGAAGGGCTGTGGTGGGCCATGGTGGGCCGTGGTGGGCTGGGACGGGCCGTGGAGGGCTAAGACAAGCCGTGGTGGGCTGGGACAGGCTGTGGTGGGCCGTGTTGGGCTGGGACGAGCTGTGGTGAGCCGGGACGGGCTGTGGTGGGCTGGGACGGGCTGGGACGGGTTGCGGTGGTCTGGGACGGGTTGCGCTGGGCTGGGACGGGCTGTGGTGGGCTGGGACGGGCTGCGCTGGGCTGGGACGGGCTGCTCTGGGCGGGGACGGGCTGTGCTGGGCGGGGACGGGCTGTGGTAGGCTGAGACAGGCTGGTACGTGCTGTGGTGAGCGGAGACGGGCTGACATGGGCTGGGACGGGCCGTGGTGGGCTGGGACAAGCTTGGACTGGCTGTGGTGGGCTGGGACGGGCTGTGACGGGCTGTCGTGGGCTGGGATGGGCTAGGATAGGCTGTGGTGGGCTGTGACCAGGTGTGGTGGGCTGTGACCAGGTGTGGTGGGCTGTGACCAGCTGTGGTGGGCTGGGACGGGCTGGGACGAGCTGGGACGGGCTGGGACGGGCTGTGGTGGGCTGGGACGGGCTCTGGTGGGCAGGGATGGGCTCTGGTGGGCGGGGACGGGCTCTGGTGGGCAGGGACGGGCTGTGGTGGGCGGGGACGGGCTCTGGTGGGCAGGGACGGGCTTTGGTGGTCTGGAATGGGCTGTGGTGGGCTGGGACAGGCTGGCACGTGCTGAGACGGGTTGGGCCGTGCTGGGACGGTCTGTAGTGGGCTGCGGTGGGCTGTGGTGGGCTGGGACGGGCTGTGGTGGGCTGGGACGGGCTGCGGTGGGCTGGGACGGTCTGGGACGGGCCGTGGTGGGCTGGGACGGGCCGTGGTGGGCTGGGATGGGCCGTGGTGGCCGGGACGGGCTGGCACGTGCTGAGACGGGTTGGGACGGGCTTGGACGGTATGTAGTGGGCTGCGGTGGGCTGTGGTGGGCTGGGATGAGCTGGGACAAGCTGTGGTGGGCTGGGACGGTCTGTGGTGGGCTGGGATGGGCTGGAACGGGCTGTGGTGGGATGGGGACGGGCTAGTGGTGGGCGGGGACGGGCTGTCGTTGGTTGTGGTGGGCTGGGACGGGCTGTGGTGGGCTGGGGCGGGTTGTGGTGGGCTGGGACGGGCTGTGGAGGGCTGGGACGGGCTCTGGTGGGCTTGGACGGACTTGGACGCACTGTGGTGGGATGGGACGGGCTGGGACGGCCTGTGTAGGGCTGGGAGGGGCTGTGGTGGGCTGTGGGGGGCTGGAAGGGCTGTGGTGGGCTGGGACGGGCTGTGGTGGGCTTGCATGGGCTGTGCTGTGCTGGAACGGTCTGGGACGAGTTGTGGTGAGTGTGGTGGGCTGGGACGGGCTGGGACGGACTGTGTTTGGCTGGGACGGGCTGTGGTGGGTTGTGTCGGGCTGGTACGAGCTGTGACGGGGTGGGACGGGCTGTGGTGGTCTGCGGTAGGCTGTGGTGTGCTGTAGTGGCCTGTGATGGGCTGGGACGGGCTGTGGTGGGCTGGGACGGGCTGTAGTGGGCTGGGACGGACTTGGACGCACTGTGGTGGGATGGGACGGGCTGGGACGGCCTGTGTAGGGCTGGGAGGGGCTGTGGTGGGCTGTGGGGAGCTGGAAGGGCTGTGGTGGGCTGGGACGGGCTGTGGTGGGCTTGCATGGGCTGTGCTGTGCTGGAACGGTCTGGGACGAGTTGTGGTGAGTGTGGTGGGCTGGGACGGGCTGGGACGGACTGTGTTTGGCTGGGACGGGCTGTGGTGGGTAGTGTCGGGCTGGTACGAGCTGTGACGGGGTGGGACGGGCTGTGGTGGTCTGCGGTAGGCTGTGGTGTGCTGTAGTGGCCTGTGATTGGCTGGGACGGGCTGTGGTGGGCTGGGACGGGCTGTGGTGGGCTGTGGTGGGCTGTGGTGGTCTGTGGTGGGCTGGGACGGGCTGTGGTTCGCTGGGACAGGCCGTGGTGGGCTGGGACGGGCTGTGGTGAATTGGGACGGGCTGTGGTGGGCTGGGACGGGCTGTGGTGGACTGCGGTGGGCTGGGACGGGCCGTGGTGGGCTGGGACGGGCCGTGGTGGGCTGGGACGGGCCGTGCTGGGCTGGGACGGGCTGTGGTGGGCTGGGACGGGCCGTGCTGGGCTGGGACGGGCCGTGCTGGGCTGGGACGGGCTGCGGTGGGCTGGGACATGCTGGGACGGGCTGTGGTGGGCTGAGACAGGCTGGTACGTGCTGTGGTGAGCGGAGACGGGCCGTGGTGGGCTGGGACGGGCCGTGGTGGGCTAGGAAGGACTGGTACTTGATGTGGTGGGCTGGTACGGGCTGTGGTGGGCTGGTACGGGCTGTGGTGGTCTGGGACGAGCTGGGACTGGCTGTTGTGGGCTGGGACGGGCTGTGGTGGGCTGGGATGGGCTGTGACGGGCTGTCGTGGGCTGGGATGGGCTGGGATGGTCTGGGACGTGCTGTGGTGGTTTGTGGTGAGCTGTGGTGGGCTGGGACGGGCTGTGGTGGGCTGTGGTGGGCTGGGACGGGCTGTGGTGGGCTGTGGTGGGCTGGCACGGGCTGTGGTGGGCTAGGACGGGCTGTGGTGGGTAGGCACGGGCTGTGGTGGGCTGGGATGGGCTGGGACAGGTTGGCACGGGCTGTGACGGGCTGTGGTGGGCTGGGACGGGCTGTGGTGGGCTAGGACGGGCTGTGGTGTGCTGGGACAAGTTGTGGTGGGTTGTGGTGCGCCGTGTTGGGCCGGACCGGGCTATGGTGGGCCGGACCGGGCTGTGGTGGGCCGGGACGGGCTGTGGTGGGCTGGGAAGGCCTGGGACAGGCTGGGACGAGCTGTGCTGGGCGGGGACGGGCTCTGCTGGGCGGGGACGGGCTGTGGTGGGTTGTGGTGAGCTGGGACGGTCTGGGACGGGCTGACACGGGCTGTGGTGGGCTGGGATTGACAGGTACGACCTGTGGTAGGCTTGAACGGGTTGTGGTGGGCTGGGACTGCTTCTGGTTGGCTGGGACGGGTTGTGGTGGGCTGTGGTGGGCTGGGATGGACAGGCACGAGCTGTGGTGGGCTTGGACGGGCTGTGGTGGGCTGGGACGGGCTGTGGTGGGTTGTGGTGGGCTGGGACCGGCTGTGGATCGCTGGGACAGGCCGTGGTGGGCTGGGACGGGCTGTGGTGAATTGGGACGGGCTGTGGTGGGCTGGGACAGGCTGGGACGGGCTGTTGTGGGCTGGGACGGGCTGGGAAGGGCTCTGGTGCTCTGGAACGGGCTGGGACGGGCTGTGGTGGGCTGGGACGGTCTGGGACGGGCTGTGGTGTGCTGGGAGGGCTGTGGTGGGCTGGGACGGGCTGTGGTGTGCTGGGACGGGCTGTGGTAAGCTGTAACCGGCTGTGGTGGGCTGGAACGGGCTGTGGTAAACTGGGACAAGCTGGGACGGGCTGGGACGAGCTGTGGTGTGCTGGGACGGGCTCTGGTGGGATGGGACGGTCTGTGGTGGGCTGGGACGGGTTGGGACTGGCTGGGACGTACTGTGTTGGCCTGTGGTGGGCTGTGGTAGGCTGGGACGGGTTGTGGTGGGCTATGACAGGCTGTGGTGGGCTGTGACGGGCTGGGACGGGCTGTGGTGTGCTGGGACGGGCTGTGGTGTGCTGGGACAGGCTTGGATGGGCTGGCACAGGCTGGGACGAGCTGTGGTGGGCGGAGACGGGCTGCGGTGGGCGGGGACGGGCTGCGGTGGACTGGGACAAGCTGTGGTCAACGGGGACGGGCAGGGACGGCCTGTGGTGGGCTGGGACGTGCTGTGGTGGGCAGGGACGGGCTGGGACGGGCTGTGGTGGGCTGGGACGGGCTAGTGGTGGGCTGGGACGGGCTGTGGTGGCCTGAGACGGGCTGTGGTGGGCTGGGATGAGCTGTGGTGGGCTGGGACGGGCTTTGGTGGGCTGGGACGGGCTGTGGTGGGCGGGGACGGGCCGTGGTGGGCTGGGATGGGCTGTGGTGGGCTGGGACGGGTTGTGGTGGGCTGGGACGGGCTGTGGTGCTCAGGGACGGGCTGTGGTGGGCTGTGGTGGGCTGTGGTGGGCTGTGGTGGGCTGGGACGAGTTGTACTGGGCTGGGACGGACTGTGGTGGGATGTGGTGGGCTGGGAAGGGCTGTGGTGGTTTGGGACGGGCTGTGGTGGGCTGTGGTGGGCTGGGACGGGCTGTGGTGGGCTGGGACGGGACGTGGTGGGCTGGGACGTGACGTGGTGGGCTGGGACGGGCTGTGGTGGGCTGGGACGGGCTGTGGTGCTCAGGGACGGGCTGTGGTTGGCTGGGACGGGCTGTGGTGGGCTGTGGTGGGCTGGGACGAGTTGTAGTGGGCCGGGACGGACTGTGGTGGGCTGTGGTGGGCTGGGACGGGCTGTGGTGGTTTGGGACGGGCTGTGGTGGTCTGTGGTGGGCTGGGACGGGCTGTGGTGGGCTGGGACGGGCTGTGGTGGGCTGGGACGGGCTGTGGTGTGCAGGGACAGGCTGGGACAGGCTGGGACGGGCTGGGACGGGCTGGGACGTGCTGGGACGTTCTGTGGTGGGCTGGGACATGTTGTGGTGGAATGGGACGGGCTGGGACAGGCTGTGGTGGGCTGGGACGGGCTGGGACGGGCTGTGACGGGCTGTGGTGAGCTGGGACGGGCTGTGGTGGGCTGTGGTGAGCTGGGACGGGCTGTGGTGGGCTGGGACGGGCTGTGGTGGGCTTGGAGGGGCTGTGGTGAGCTGTGGTGGGCTGGGACGAGCTGTGACGGGCTGGGATGAGTTGTGGTGGGCTGTGGTGGGTTCTGGTGAGCTTAGACGGGCTGTGGTGGGTTGGGACGGTCCGTGGTGGGTTGTGGTGGGCTGGGACAGGCTGTGGTTGGCTGTGGTCGGCTGTGGTGGGCTGGGACGGGCTGTGGTGGGCTTGGGCGGGCTGTGGTGGGCTAGGAGGGATTTTGTTGGGCGGGGACTGGCTGTGGTTGGCAGGGACGGGCTGTGGTGGGCTGTGGAAGGCTGGGACGGGCTGTGGTGGGCTGTGGTGGGCTGTGGTGGGCTGTGGTGGGCTGTGGTGGGCGGGGACGGGCTGTGGTGGGCGGGGACGGGCTGTGGTTGGCGGGGACGGGCTGTGGTGGGCTAGGCCGGGCTGTGGTGGGCTGGGACGGGCTATGGTGGGTTGTGGTGAGCTGGGATGGGCTATGGTGGGCTGGGACAAGCTGTGGTGGTCTGTGACTGGCTGGGACGAGCTGGGACGTGCTGTGGTGGGCTGTGGTGGGCTGGGACAGGCTGGGATGCACTGTGGTGGGCTGTGGTGGGCTGTGGTGGGCTGTGGTGGGCTACGTGCTGTGGTGGGCAGGGACGTGCTGTGGTGGGCTTGGACGGGCTGTGGTGGGCTGGGACGGGCTGTGGTCAGCCGTGGTGGGCTGGGACGGGCCGTTGTGGCTCCGGATGGGCTCTGGTGGTTTGGGACGGGCTGTTGTGGGCTGTGGCGGTCTTTGTTGGGCTAGGAAGGGCTGGGAAGGATTGGGACGGTCTGGGACGTGCTGTGGTGGGCTGGAACGGGCTATGTCTGGCTGGGATGAGCTGGGACGGGCTGTGGTGGGCTGGGACGGGCTGTGGTGGGCTGTGGTGTGCTGTGGTGGGATGTGGTGGGCTGGGACAGGTTGTGGTGGGCTGGTACGAGTGTTGTGGTCAGGGACGGGCTGTGGTGGGACGGGACGGGCTGTGGTGGGCTGTGGCTGGCTGGGACGGGCTGCGGTGGGCTGGGATGGGCTGTGGTGGGCTGTGGCTGGCTGGGACGGGCTGTGATGTGCTGGGACAAGCTGTCGTGGGCTGGGACGGGCTGTGGTGGTCTGGGATGGGCTGTGGTGGGCTGGGACGGGCCGTGGTGGGCTGCGGTGGTCCGTGGTGGGCTGGGAAGGGACGTGGTGAACTGTGGTGGGCTGTGGTGGGCCGTGGTGGCCTGGCACGGGCTGTGGTCAGCCGTGGTGGGCTGGGACGGGCAGTGGTGGGCTGGGACGAGCTGTGGTGGGCTGGGACAGGCTGTGATGTGCTGGGACGGGCTGTGGTGGGCCGTGGTGGGCCGGGACCGGCCGTGGTGGGCTGGGATGGGCTGTGGTGGGCTGTGGTGGTCTGGCACCGGCTGTAGTGGGCTGGGACAGGCTGTGGTCAGCCGTGGTGGGCTGGGACGGGCTGTGGTGGCTCGGGGCGGGCTCTGGTGGGCCGGGACGGGCTCTGGTGGGCTGTGGTGGGCTGTGGTGGGCTGTGCCGTGCTGTGGTGGGCTAGGACGGGCTGGGAAGGGTTGGGACAGGCTGGGACGGTCTGTGGTGGGCCTTGCCGGGCAGTGGTGGGCTGTGCCGGGCTGGGACGGGCTATGCCGGGCTAAGACGGGCTGGGACGGGCTGTGCCGGGCTGTGGTGGGCTGTGACGGGCTGTTGTGGGCCGGTACGGGCTGTGGTGGGCCGGGACAGCCTGTGGTGGGCTGGGACGAGTTGTGGTGGGCCGGGCCGGGCTGTGGTGGGCTGTGGTGGGTTATGGTGAGCTTAGACGGGCTGTGGTGGGTTGTGGTGGGCTGGGACGGGCTGTTGTTGTCAGGGACGGGACGTGGTGGGCCGGGACGAGCTGTGGTGGGCTGTGACAGCCTGTGGTGGGCTGGGTCGGGCTGTGGCAGGCTGGGATGGGCTTTGGCGGGCCGAGACAGTCTGTGGCGGGCCGTCGTTGGCCGTTGTGGGCTGTAGTGGGCCGTGGCGAGCCGTGGTGGGCTGTGGTAGGCTGGGACGGGCTGTGGTGACCTGGGAAGGGCTGTGGTGGGCTGTGGAGGGCTGGGACGGGCTGTGGTGGGCTGGGACAGGCTGTGGTGGGCTCGACCGGCTGTGGTTGGCTGGGACCGTCTGTTTTGGGCTGGGATGGCCGTGGTGGCCTGTGGTGGGCTGGGACGGGCTGTGGTGGGCTGGGACGGGCTGTGGTGGGCTGGGACGGGCAGTGGTGGGCTGGGACGGGCTGTGGTGGGCCGGGACGGGCCGTGGTGGGCTGTGGTGCGCCGTGTTTATCTGGGATGAGCTGTGGTGGGCCATGGCGGGCTGTGGTGGGCTGGGACGGGCCGTGGTTTGCCGTGGTGGGCTGAAACAGGCTGTGGTGACCTGTGGTGGGCTGTGGTGACCGGTGGTGGGCTGTGGTGACCTGTGGTGGGCTGTGGTGGGCTGGGACGGGTTGCGGTGGGCTGGGACGGGTTTCGGTGGGCTAGGATGGGCTGCGGTGGGCTGGGACGGGCTGCGGTGGGCTGGGATAAGCTGTGTTGTGCTGCGACGGGCTGTGGTAGGCTGGGATGAGCTGTGGAGGGTTGGGACGGGCTGTGGAGGGTTGTGGAGGGCTGTGCTGGGCTTGGACAGGCTGTGGTGGGCTGAGATGGGCCGTGGTGGTCCGTGGTGGGCTGGGACGGGCTGTGGTGGGCTGGGACGGGCTTTGGTGGGCTGGGACGGGCTGTGGTGGGCTTGGACGGGCTGTGGTGGGCTGGGACGAGCTGTGGTTGGCTCTGGTGGGCTCTGGTGGTCTGGGACGGGCTGTGGTGGGCTGGGACGGGCTGCGGTGGGCTGGGACAGGCTGCGGTGGGCTGGGACGGGCTGCGATGGGCTGGGACGGGCTGCGGTGGGCTGGTACGGGCTGTGGTGGGCGGGGACGGGCTGTGGTGGGCTGGGACGGGCTGTGGTGGGCTGGGAAGGCCTGGGACGGGCTGGGACGACCTGGGACAGTCTGTGGTGGGCGGGGTCTAGCTGTGGTGGGCTGGGACGGGCTCTGGTGGTCTGGAACGGGCTGTGGTGGGCTGGGAAGGGCTGGAATGGGCTTTGGTGTGTTGAGACGGGCTGTGGTGGGTTGGGACGGGCTGTGGTGGGCTTGGACCTCTGTGGTGGTCAGGGACGGGTTCTGGTAGGTCCGGGACGGGCTGTCGTGGTCCAGGACGGGCTGTGGTGGGCTGGGAAGTGCTGGGACGGTCTTGGACGAGCTGGGATGAGCTGTGGTGGGCTGGGACGGGCTGTGGTGGGCGGGGACGGGCTGTGGCGTGCTGGAGCGAGCTTTGGTGGGTTGTGGTGAGCTGGGACCGGCTGACACGGGCTGTGGTGGGCTGTGGTAAGCTGGGACGGGCTGTGTTGGGCTGGGACGGGCTGTGTTGGGCTGGGATGGGCTGGGACGCCTTGGAAGGGCTGTGGTGGGCGGTGACGGGTTGTGGTGTTCTGTGACAAGCTGGGACTTTCTGTGGTGAGCTGCGACGGTCTGTGGTGGGCTGGAACGGGCTGTGGTGGGCTGGGACGGGATGTGGTGGGCTGGGACAGGCTGTGGTGGGCTGGGACGGGCTGTGGTGGGCTGGGACGTGCTGGGACGGGCCGTGGTTAGCTGGGACGGGCGGTGGTGGGCTGGGACGGTCTCTGTTGGGCTGGGGTAGGCTGTGGTGGGCTGGGACGAGCCGTAGTAGGCTGGGACGGGCCGTGGTGGGCCAGGACGGGCCATGGTGGGTTGTTATGGGCCATGGTGGTCTGGGACAGGCTGTGGTGGGCTGTGGTGGACCGTGGTGGGCTGTGATGGGCTGTGGTAAGCTGGGACGGGCTTTCATGGGCTGGGACGGGTTGTCGTGGGCTGGGACGGGCTGGGACGGGCCGTGGTGAGCTGGGACGGGCCGTGGTGGGCTGGGACAGCCCGCGGTGGGCTGTGACAGGCTGTGGTTGGCCGGGCCGGGACGTGGTGGGCTGGGCCAAGCCATGGTGGGCCGGGACGTGGCGGGCTGGGACGGACTGTGGTGAGCTTGGATGAACTGTGGTGGTCAGTGGTGGGCTAGGACGGGCTGTGGTGGGCTGGGACGGGCTGTGGTGGGCTGGGACGGGCTGGGAAGGGCTGTGGTGGGCTGGGACGGGGTGTGGTGTCCTGGGACGGGCTGTGGTGGGCTGGGACGGACTGTGGTGGGCTGGGACAAGCTGTGGTGGGCTCTGGTGGGCTGGGACGGGCTGTGGTGGGCTGGGACGGGCTGTGGTGGGCTGGGACAAGCTGTGGTGGGCTGTGGTGGGCTGAAACGGGCTGTGGTGGGCTGGGATGCGCTGTGGTGGGCTGGGATGCGCTGTGGTGGGCTGGGATGCGCTGTGGTGGGCTGGGACGTGCTGTGGTGGGCTGGGAAGGGCTGTGACCAGCTGTGGTGGGCTGGTACGAGTGGGGACGGGCTGGGACGGGCCGTGGTGGGCTGGGACGGGCCGTGGTGGGCTGGGACGGGCGGTGGTGAGCTGGGACGAACTTGTTGGTCTGTGGCGGGCTGGGACGGGCCGTGGCGGGCTGGGACGGTCCGTGGTGGGCTGTGGTGGGCTGTGGTGGGCTTGGACCTGCTGTGGTGGTCAGGGATGGGTTCTGGTAGGTCTGGGACGGGCTGTCGTGGTCCAGGACGAGCTGTGGTGGGCCGGGAAGTGCTGGGATGGTCTGGGACGAGCTGGGATGGGCTGTGGTGGGTTGTGGTGAGCTGGGACGGGCTGACACAGGCTGTGGTGGGCCGACACAGGCTGTGGTGGGCCGGGACGGGCCGTGGTGGGCCGGGACGGGCCGTGGTGGGCCGGGATGGGCCGTGGTGGGCTGGGACGGGCCGTGGTGGGCTGGGACGGGCTGTGGAGGGCTGGGAAAGGCTGGGACGGGCTACGGTGGACGGGGACGAGCTGGGACGGGATGCGGTGGGCTAGGACGGGCTGGCACGGACTGCGGTGGGCTAGTACGGGCTGACACGGGCTGGGACGGGCTGTGGTGGGCTGGGACGGGCTGTGGTGGGCTGGGACGGGCTGTGGTTGGCTGGGACGGGCTGTGGTGGGCTGGGACGGGCTGTGCTCGGCTGGGACGCGCTGTGGTGGGCTGGGACGGACTCTGGTGAGTCTGGGACGGGCTGTGGTGGGCCGGGATGTTCTGTGGTGGGCAGGGACGGGCTGTAATGTTCGGGGACGGGCTGTGTTTGGCTGTGGTGGGCTTGGACGGGCTGTGGTGGGTTGTGGTGAGCTGAGACGGGCTGGGACGGGCTGTGGTGGGCTGGGATGGGCTCTGCTGAGCTGGGACAGGCTGGGTCAGGCTGGGACGGGCTGTGGTGGGCTCCGACGGGCTCTGGTAGGCTGGGACGGGCTGTGGTGGACTGGGACGGGCTGTGGTGGGCTGGGACAGGCTCTGCTGGGCTGAGGTGGGCCTTGGTGGGCAGGGACGGGCCGTGGTGGGCGGGGACAGGCCGTGGTGTGCTGGGAAGGGCTGTGGTGGACTGGAACGGGCTGTAGTGGGCTGCGACGGGCTGTGGAAAGCTGTAATGGGCTGTGGTGGGCTGTGGTGAGCTGGGAAGGGCTGTGGTGGGCTGGGACAGGCACTGCTTGGCTGAGGTGGGCTGTGGTGGGCGGGGACGGGCCGTGGTGGGCAGGGACAAGTTGTGGTGAGCTGGGACGTACTGGGACGGGCTGTAGTGGACTGTGGTAGGCTGTGAAAAGCTGTGGTGGGCTTGGACGTTCTGTGGTGGGCTGCTACGTGCTGTGGTGGGCTGGGACGGGCTGGGACGGGCTCTGGTGGGCTGTGGTGTGATGGGACGGGCTGTGGTGAGCTGGGACGGGCTGTGGTGAACCATGCTGGGGTGTGCTGGGCCGTGGTGGGGTGTGGTGGGCCGTGGTGGTCTGGGACGGGCTGTGGTAAACTGGGACGGGCTGGGACTGGCTGTTGTGGGCTGGGACGGGCTGGGACGGGCTGTGGTGGGCTGGGACGGGCTGTGGTGGGCTGGGACTGGCTGTGGTGGGCTGGGACTGGCTGTGCTGGGCTGGGACTGGCTGTGGTGAGCTGGGACGAGCTGGGACTGGCTGGGACGGGCTGGGACGGGCTGTGGTGGGCTGGGACGGGCTGCGGTGGGCCGTGGTGGGCGGGGACGGGCTGTGGTGAACCGTGGTGGGCTGTGGTGAACCGTTTTGGGCCGGGATGGGAAGGGGTGGGCTGTGGTGGGCCGTGGTGGGCTGGGACGGGCCGTGGTGGGCTGTGGTGGGCCGTGGTTCGCTGGGACGGGCCGTGGTGGCCTGGGACGAGCCGTGGTGGCCTGGGACGGGCTGTGGTGGGCTGGGACGGGATGTGGTGGGCCGTGGTGGGCTGTGGCGGGCCGTGGTGGGCTAGGACGGGTCGTGGTGGGCTGTGGTGGGCCGTGGTGGTCTGGGACGGGCTGTGGTTGGCTGTGGTGGGTTCTCGTGAGCTTGAGACGGGCTGTGGTGGTCTGGGACGGGCTGGGATGGGCTGTAATGGGCAGTGATGGCCTGTGGTGGGCTGGGACGGGCTGGGACGGGCTGTGGTGGGCTGGGACGGGCCGTGGTGGGCTGTGGTGGGCAGTGGTGGGCTGGGACGGGCCGTGTTGGGCTGTGGTGGGATGTGGTGGGTTCTGGTGAGCTTGAGTCGGGCTGTGGTGGGCAGGGACGTGCTGGGACGGGCCGTGGTTAGCTGGGACGGGCGGTGGTGGGCTGGGACGGTCTCTGTTGGGCTGGGGTAGGCTGTGGTGGGCTGGGACGAGCCGTAGTAGGCTGGGACGGGCCGTGGTGGGCCAGGACGGGCCATGGTGGGTTGTTATGGGCCATGGTGGTCTGGGACAGGCTGTGGTGGGCTGTGGTGGACCGTGGTGGGCTGTGATGGGCTGTGGTAAGCTGGGACGGGCTTTCATGGGCTGGGACGGGTTGTCGTGGGCTGGGACGGGCTGGGACGGGCCGTGGTGAGCTGGGACGGGCCGTGGTGGGCTGGGACAGCCCGCGGTGGGCTGTGACAGGCTGTGGTTGGCCGGGCCGGGACGTGGTGGGCTGGGCCAAGCCATGGTGGGCCGGGACGTGGCGGGCTGGGACGGACTGTGGTGAGCTTGGATGAACTGTGGTGGTCAGTGGTGGGCTAGGACGGGCTGTGGTGGGCTGGGACGGGCTGTGGTGGGCTGGGACGGGCTGGGAAGGGCTGTGGTGGGCTGGGACGGGGTGTGGTGTCCTGGGACGGGCTGTGGTGGGCTGGGACGGACTGTGGTGGGCTGGGACAAGCTGTGGTGGGCTCTGGTGGGCTGGGACGGGCTGTGGTGGGCTGGGACGGGCTGTGGTGGGCTGGGACAAGCTGTGGTGGGCTGTGGTGGGCTGAAACGGGCTGTGGTGGGCTGGGATGCGCTGTGGTGGGCTGGGATGCGCTGTGGTGGGCTGGGATGCGCTGTGGTGGGCTGGGACGTGCTGTGGTGGGCTGGGAAGGGCTGTGACCAGCTGTGGTGGGCTGGTACGAGTGGGGACGGGCTGGGACGGGCCGTGGTGGGCTGGGACGGGCCGTGGTGGGCTGGGACGGGCGGTGGTGAGCTGGGACGAACTTGTTGGTCTGTGGCGGGCTGGGACGGGCCGTGGCGGGCTGGGACGGTCCGTGGTGGGCTGTGGTGGGCTGTGGTGGGCTTGGACCTGCTGTGGTGGTCAGGGATGGGTTCTGGTAGGTCTGGGACGGGCTGTCGTGGTCCAGGACGAGCTGTGGTGGGCCGGGAAGTGCTGGGATGGTCTGGGACGAGCTGGGATGGGCTGTGGTGGGTTGTGGTGAGCTGGGACGGGCTGACACAGGCTGTGGTGGGCCGACACAGGCTGTGGTGGGCCGGGACGGGCCGTGGTGGGCCGGGACGGGCCGTGGTGGGCCGGGATGGGCCGTGGTGGGCTGGGACGGGCCGTGGTGGGCTGGGACGGGCTGTGGAGGGCTGGGAAAGGCTGGGACGGGCTACGGTGGACGGGGACGAGCTGGGACGGGATGCGGTGGGCTAGGACGGGCTGGCACGGACTGCGGTGGGCTAGTACGGGCTGACACGGGCTGGGACGGGCTGTGGTGGGCTGGGACGGGCTGTGGTGGGCTGGGACGGGCTGTGGTTGGCTGGGACGGGCTGTGGTGGGCTGGGACGGGCTGTGCTCGGCTGGGACGCGCTGTGGTGGGCTGGGACGGACTCTGGTGAGTCTGGGACGGGCTGTGGTGGGCCGGGATGTTCTGTGGTGGGCAGGGACGGGCTGTAATGTTCGGGGACGGGCTGTGTTTGGCTGTGGTGGGCTTGGACGGGCTGTGGTGGGTTGTGGTGAGCTGAGACGGGCTGGGACGGGCTGTGGTGGGCTGGGATGGGCTCTGCTGAGCTGGGACAGGCTGGGTCAGGCTGGGACGGGCTGTGGTGGGCTCCGACGGGCTCTGGTAGGCTGGGACGGGCTGTGGTGGACTGGGACGGGCTGTGGTGGGCTGGGACAGGCTCTGCTGGGCTGAGGTGGGCCTTGGTGGGCAGGGACGGGCCGTGGTGGGCGGGGACAGGCCGTGGTGTGCTGGGAAGGGCTGTGGTGGACTGGAACGGGCTGTAGTGGGCTGCGACGGGCTGTGGAAAGCTGTAATGGGCTGTGGTGGGCTGTGGTGAGCTGGGAAGGGCTGTGGTGGGCTGGGACAGGCACTGCTTGGCTGAGGTGGGCTGTGGTGGGCGGGGACGGGCCGTGGTGGGCAGGGACAAGTTGTGGTGAGCTGGGACGTACTGGGACGGGCTGTAGTGGACTGTGGTAGGCTGTGAAAAGCTGTGGTGGGCTTGGACGTTCTGTGGTGGGCTGCTACGTGCTGTGGTGGGCTGGGACGGGCTGGGACGGGCTCTGGTGGGCTGTGGTGTGATGGGACGGGCTGTGGTGAGCTGGGACGGGCTGTGGTGAACCATGCTGGGGTGTGCTGGGCCGTGGTGGGGTGTGGTGGGCCGTGGTGGTCTGGGACGGGCTGTGGTAAACTGGGACGGGCTGGGACTGGCTGTTGTGGGCTGGGACGGGCTGGGACGGGCTGTGGTGGGCTGGGACGGGCTGTGGTGGGCTGGGACTGGCTGTGGTGGGCTGGGACTGGCTGTGCTGGGCTGGGACTGGCTGTGGTGAGCTGGGACGAGCTGGGACTGGCTGGGACGGGCTGGGACGGGCTGTGGTGGGCTGGGACGGGCTGCGGTGGGCCGTGGTGGGCGGGGACGGGCTGTGGTGAACCGTGGTGGGCTGTGGTGAACCGTTTTGGGCCGGGATGGGAAGGGGTGGGCTGTGGTGGGCCGTGGTGGGCTGGGACGGGCCGTGGTGGGCTGTGGTGGGCCGTGGTTCGCTGGGACGGGCCGTGGTGGCCTGGGACGAGCCGTGGTGGCCTGGGACGGGCTGTGGTGGGCTGGGACGGGATGTGGTGGGCCGTGGTGGGCTGTGGCGGGCCGTGGTGGGCTAGGACGGGTCGTGGTGGGCTGTGGTGGGCCGTGGTGGTCTGGGACGGGCTGTGGTTGGCTGTGGTGGGTTCTCGTGAGCTTGAGACGGGCTGTGGTGGTCTGGGACGGGCTGGGATGGGCTGTAATGGGCAGTGATGGCCTGTGGTGGGCTGGGACGGGCTGGGACGGGCTGTGGTGGGCTGGGACGGGCCGTGGTGGGCTGTGGTGGGCAGTGGTGGGCTGGGACGGGCCGTGTTGGGCTGTGGTGGGATGTGGTGGGTTCTGGTGAGCTTGAGTCGGGCTGTGGTGGGCAGGGACGGGCTGGGACGGGTTCTGGTGGTCTGGAACGAGCTGGGACGGGCTGTTGTGGGCGGGGATGGGCTGTGGTGGGTGGGGACGGGCTATGGTGGGCCGGGACGGGCTGTTGTGGGCTGGGACGGGCTGGGACGGGCTGTGGTGGGCTAGGACGGGCTGTGGTGTGCTGTGGTGGGCTGGGACGGGCTCTGGTGAACTTTGGTGCCTGGGGCGGGTTGAGGCGGGCTGTGGTGTGCTGAGACGGGCTGTGGAGGGCTGGGATGGGCCGTGGTGGGCTGGGATGGGCCGTGGTGGGCCGTGGTGGGCTGGGACGGGCTGTGGTGGGCCGGGACGGGACGGGATGGGACGGGCTGGGACGGGACGGGACTGGCTGGGACGGGCTGTGCTGGGAAGGGACGGGACGGGTTGTGGTGGGCTGGGACGGGACGGGCTGTGGTTGCCTGGGACGGGCTGGGACGGGCTGTGGTGGGCTTGGACGGGCTCTGGTGGTCTGGGACGGCCTAGTGGTGGGCTGGGACGGCCTAGTGGTGGGCTGGGACGGGCTGGCAGGGGCTGTGGTGGGCTGGGACGGGCCGTGGTGGGCTGGGCCGGGCCGTGGTGGGCTGGGACGGCTTCGAATGGGCTGTGGTGGGCTTCGAACGGGCTGTGGTGGGCTTCGAACGGGCTGTGGTGGGCTGGGAAGGGCTGTGGTGGGTGTGGTGGGCTGGGAAGGGCTGTGGTGAGCTGAGACGGGCTGTGGTGGGCTGGGATGGAAAAGATGGTGGCAGACCTGGTAAGGAGGTCTTCTGCCTGCTCTTCCCTCCTACGTGCCTGGATAACCCTGGGGCAAAGCAGAGCTCTACTGGCTTGGGTAGAGCTAAAACACCTCAAGAGGAGGGAGCTGTCGGCGCTGTTTTGGCTGAATGGAGGCAGGGGGATAGTACCTGTTATGGGAAGGCTATAGGGGAACGTCCTTGCCTTTGTTTAGTCTTACAAAAGTCCCTCGTATAGAGAACTTCCTTGGGTCTAAGCCTGTTTTCAAAAGCTCGTTTATCAGAGCTCCTGAAGTCGGGCCTCCCTTGCCACGACAGTGTAATCTTCAGTTCTCCCTTCCTTTCACCCTTAGGTTGAAAACAGCTTTTCTATTTCTGTCCCCATCTGCAAACAGTTCCACAAGAACATCATAGCGAAAGGAGGTGCCAAGATCAAGAAGGTGAGATACTGTTCCTAACACAGGTGGGCCGGGCCGTGGCGGGCCGGGCCGGGCCGCGGTGGGCCGGGCCGGGCTGCGACGGGCCGGGACAGGCTGGGCTGGGCTGTGGTGGGCCGGGACGGGCTGGGACGAGTTGTGGTGGGTGTGGTGGGCTGGGACGGGCTGGGATGGACTATGTTTGGCTGGGACGGTCTGTGGTGGGCCGCGGTGGGCTGGGACGGGCCGCGGTCAGCGGTGGTGGGCTGGGACGGGCCGCGGTGGGCTGGGATGGGCCGCGGTGGGCTGGGACGGGCTGCGACGGGCCGGGACAGGCTCGGCTGGGCTGTGGTGGGCCGGGACAGGCTGGGACGAGTTGTGGTGGGTGTGGTGGGCTGGGACGGGCTGGGATGGACTATGTTTGCTGGGACGGTCTGTGGTGGGCCGTGGTGGGCTGGGACGGGCTGCGGTCAGCGGTGGTGGGCCGTGGTGGGCCGTGTTGGGCTAGGACGGGCTGTGGTGGGTTGGGACGAGCTGTGGTGGGCCGGGATGGGCCGTGGTGGGCTGTGGTCCGCCGTGTTTGGCTGGGACGACCTGTGGTGGGCTGGGACGGGCTGGGACGGGCTGTGGTGGGCTGGGACGGGCCGTGGTGGGCTGGGACGGGCCGTGGTGGGCTGGGACGGGGCTGTGGTGGGCTGGGACGGGGCTGTGGTGGGCTGGGACGGGGCTGTGGTGGGCTGGGACGGGTTGGGATGGGCTGGGACGGGCTCGGATGGGTTGCGGTGGGCTCGTATTGGCTGGCACGGGCTGGGACGGGATGCATTGGGTTGGGACGGGCTGCGGTGGGCTGGGACGGGCTGTGACCAGCTGTGGTGGGCTGGTACGAGTGGGGACGGGCTGGGACGGGCCGTGGTGGGCTGGGACGGGCCGTGGTGGGCTGGGACGGGCGGTGGTGGGCTGGGACGAACTTGTTGGTCTGTGGCGGGCTGGGACGGGCCGTGGCGGGCTGGGACGGGCCGTGGCGGGCTGGGACGGTCCGTGGTGGGCTGTGGTGGGCTTGGACCTGCTGTGGTGGTCAGGGATGGGTTCTGGTAGGTCTGGGACGGGCTGTCGTGGTCCAGGACGAGCTGTGGTGGGCCGGGAAGTGCTGGGATGGTCTGGGACGAGCTGGGATGGGCTGTGGTGGGTTGTGGTGAGCTGGGACGGGCTGACACAGGCTGTGGTGGGCCGACACAGGCTGTGGTGGGCCGGGACGGGCCGTGGTGGGCCGGGACGGGCCGTGGTGGGCCGGGATGGGCCGTGGTGGGCTGGGACGGGCCGTGGTGGGCTGGGACGAACTGTGGTGCTCTGTGGTGGGCCGGGACGGGCCGTGGTGGGCCGGGACGGGTTGTGGCGGGCTGGGACGAACTGTGGTAGTCTGTGGTGGGCCGGGCCGGGCCGTGGTAGGCCGGGCCGGGCCGTGGTGGGCCGGGCCGGGCCGTGGTGGGCCGGGCCGGGCCGTGGTGGATCGGGACGGGCCGTGGCGGGCCGGGACGGGCCGTGGCGGGCTGGGACGAACTGTGGTGGGCTGGGATGGACTGTGTTGGTCTGTGGCGGGCTGGGACGGGCTGTGGTGACCTGGGATGGGCCGTGGCGGGCTGGGACGGGCCGTGGCGGGCTGGGACGGGCCGTGGCGGGCTGGGACGGGCCCTGGCAAGCTGTGACGAGCCGTGGCAAGCTGTGACGGGCTGCGCTGGGCTGGGACGCGCTGCGCTGGGCTGGGACGCGCTGCCCTGGGCTGGGACGGGCTGCGCTGCCCTTGGACGGGCTGTGGTGGGCGGGGACGGGCTGTGGTAGGCTCAGACAGGCTGGTATGTGCCGGGGATGAGCGGAGACGGGCGATGGTGGGCTGGGACGGGCCGTGGTGGGCTGGGACGGACTGGTACTTGATGTGGTGGGCTGGGACGGGCTGTGGTGGGCTGGGACGGGCTGTGGTGGTCTGCGACGGGCTGTGGTGGTCTGGGACGGGCTGTGGTAGGCTGGGACGGTCTGTGGTGGGCTGGGACGGGATGCATTGGGCTGGGACGGGCTGCGGTGGGCTGGGACGGGCTGTGGTGAACTGGGACGAGCTGGGACGCCGTGTTGTTGTGGGCTGGGACAGGCTGTGGTGGGCGGGGAGGGATTTTGTTGGGCGGGGACAGGCTGTGGTGGGCGGGGACAGGTTTTGGTGGGCGGGGACGGGCTGTGGTAGGCTGAGACAGGCTGGTACGTGCTGCGGTGAGCGGAGACGGGCTGCGGTGGGCTGGGACGGGCTGTGGTGAACTGGGACAGGCTGGGACGGACTGTGGTGGGCTGGGACAGGCTGTGGTGGGCGGGGAGGGATTTTGTTTGGCGGGGACGGGCTGTTGTAAGCTGTGACGGACTGTGATGAGCTGAGACGGCCTGTGGTGGGCCGTGTTGGGCCGGGACAGGCCCTGGTGGGCTGTGGAGCGCTGGGACAGGCTGTGGTGGGCTGGGACGGACTTGGACGCACTATGGTGTGATGGGACGGGCTGGGACGGCCTGTGTTGGGCTGCGACGGGCTGTGGTGGGCTGTGGTGGAGTGGGAAGGGCTGTGGTGGGCCGTGGAGGGCTAAGACGGGCCGTGGTGGGCTGGGACAGGCTGTGGTGGGCCGTGTTGGGCCGGGACGAGCTGTGGTGAGCCGGGACGGGCTGCGCTGGGCTGGGACGGGCTGCGTTGGGCGGGGACCGGCTGCGCTGGGCGGGGACCGGCTGCGCTGGGCGGGGACGGGCTGTGGTAGGCTGAGACAGGCTGGTACGTGCTGCGGTGAGCGGAGACGGGCTGACATGGGCTGGGACAGGCCATGGTGGGCTGGGACGGACTGGTACTTGATGTGGTGGGCTGGGACGGGCTGTGGTGGTCTGGGACAAGCTGGGACTGGCTGTCGTGGGCTGGGATGGGCTGTGACCGGCTGTGGTGGGCTGTGACCAGCTGTGGTGGGCTGTGACCAGCTGGGACGGGCGGGGACGGGCTGTGGTGGGCGGGGACGGGCTGTGGTGGGCGGGGACGGGCTGTGGTGAGCGGGGACGGGCTGTGGTGGGCGGGGACGGGCCGTGGTGAGCGGGGACGGGCTGTGGTGGGCTGGGACAGGTTGGCACGTGCTGAGACGTGTTGGGACGTGCTGGGACGGTCTGTAGTGGGCTGCGGTGGGCTGTGGTGGGCTGGGACGGGCTGTGGTGGGCTGGGACGGGCTGTGGTGGGCTGGGACGGGCTCTGGTGGTATGGACCGGGCTGTGGTGGGCTGGGAAGGGCTGGAATGGGCTGTGGTGGGTTGGGATGGGCTGTGGTGGGCTGGCACGGTGTGTGGTGGGCTGGGACAGGCTGTGGTGGGCTTGGACCTGCTATTGTGGTCGGGGACGGGTTGAGGTAGGTCTGGGACGGGCTGTCGTGGTCCGGGACGGGCTGTGGTGGGCTGGGAAGGCCTGGGACGGGCTGGGACGAGCTGGGATTGGCTGTGGTTGGCGGGGACGGGCTGTGGTGGGCTGGGACGGGCTCTGGTGGTCTCAAACCGGCTGTGGTGGGTTGGGAAGGGCTGGAATGGGCTGTGGTGGGTTGGGACAGGCCGTGGTGGGCTGGGATAGGCCGTGGTGAGCTGGGACATGCCGTGGTGGGACGGGCTGGGCTGCGGTGGGCGGGGACGGGCTGGGACGAGCTGGGACGGGCTGTGGTGGGCTGCGGTAGGCTGTGGTGTTCTGTAGTGGTCTGTGGTGTTCTGTAGTGGTCTGTGGTGTTCTGTAGTGGGCTGTGGTGGGCTGGGACGGGCTGTGGTGGGCTGGGACGGGCTGTCGTGGGCTGGGACGGGCTGTCGTGGGCTGGGACAGGCTGTCGTGGGCTGGGACGGGCTGTCGTGGGCTGGGACGGGCTGTCGTGGGCTGTGGGGGCCTGGGACATGCTGTGGTAGGCTGGGAAGGGCTGGGACGAGCTGTGACGGGCTGTGGTGTGCTGTAGTGGCCTGTGGTGTGCTGTAGTGGCCTGTGGTGGGCTGGGACGGGCTGTGGTGGGCTGGGACAAACTGTGGTGGCCTGTGGTGGGCTGGGATGAGCTGGGACAGGCTGGGACGGGCTGCGGTGGGCTGGGACGGGCTGTGGTGGGTGGGGACGGGCTGTGGTGGGCTGGGATAAGCTGTGTTGGGCTGGGACGGGCTATGTTAGGCTGGGATGGGCTGTGGAGGATTGGGACGGGCTATGGAGAGCTGTGGAGAGCTTTGACGGTCTGTGGTGGGCTGGGACAGGCTGTGTTGGGCTTGGACCTGCTGTGGTGGTCGGGGACGGGTTGTGGTAGGTCCGGGACGGGCTGTCGTGGTCCGGGACGGGCTGTGGTGGGCTGGGAAGGCCTGGGACGGGCTGGGACGAGCTGGGATGGGCCGTGGTGGGCTGGGACGGGCCGTGGTGGGCGGGGACGGGCTGCGGTGGGCGGGGACGGGCTGGGACGAGCTGGGACGGGCTGTGGTGGGCTGCGGTAGGCTGTGGTGTTCTGTAGTGGTCTGTGGTGTTCTGTAGTGGTCTGTGGTGTTCTGTAGTGGTCTGTGGTGGGCTGGGACGGGCTGTGGTGGGCTGGGACGGGCTGTGGTGGGCTGGGACGGGCTGTGGTGGGCTGGGGCGGGCTTTGGTGGGCTGGGACGGGCTGTGGTGGGCCGGGATGGGCTGTCGTGGGCTGGGAAGGGCTGTGGTGGGCTGTGGGGGCCTGGGACATGCTGTGGTGGGCTGGGAAGGGCTGGGACTTGCTGTGACGAGCTGGGACGAGCTGTGACGGTCTGTGGTGTGTTGTAGTGGCCTGTGGTGTGCTGTAGTGGCCTTTGGTGTGCTGGGACGGGCTGGGATGGGCTGGGACGGGCTGTGGTGGGCTGGGACGGGCTGTGGTGGGCTGTGGTGGGCTGGGATGAGCTGGAACAGGCTGGGACGGGCTGGGACGGGCTGTGGTGGGCTGGGACGGGCTGTAGTGGGCTGTGGTGGGCTGTGTTGGGCTGGGACGGGCTGTAGTGTGCCGCGGTGGGCTGGGCCGGGCCGGGTGGTCTGGGATGGGCTGTGGTGGGCTGTGGCGGGCTGTGGTGGGCTGGGATGGGCTGGGACGGGCTGTGGTGTGCTGGGACGGGCTGTGGTGTGCTGGGACGGGCTGTGGTGGGTTGGGACGGGCTGTGGTGGGTTGGGACGGGCTGTCGTGGGCTGGGACGGGCTGGGACGGGCCGTGGTGGGCTGGGACGGGCTCTGGTGGGCTTGGACAGGCTGTGGTGGGCTGGGACGAGCCGTAGTAGGCTGGGACGGGCCATGGTCGGCCGCGACGGGCCGTGGTGGGTTGTTATGGGCCGTGGTGAGCTGGGACGGGCTGTGGTGGGCGGTGGTGGACCGTGGTGGGCTCTGATGGGCTGTGGTAAGCTGGGACTAGCTGTGGTAAGCTGGGACGGGCTTTCGTGGGCTGGGACGGGTTGTCGTGGGCTGGGACGGGCTGGGACGGGCCGTGGTGGGCTGGGACAGGCCGTGGTGGGCTGGGACAGGCCGTGGTGAGCTGGGACGGGCCGTGGTGGGCCGTGACAGGCCGTGGCGGCCTCAGACGGGCCGTGGCGGGCTGGGACGGGCCGTGGTAGGCTGGGACGGGCTGTGGTGGGCTGGGATAAGCTGTGTTGGGCTGGGACGGGCTATGTTAGGCTGGGATGGGCTGTGGAGGATTGGGACGGGCTATGGAGAGCTGTGGAGAGCTTTGACGGTCTGTGGTGGGCTGGGACAGGCTGTGTTGGGCTTGGACCTGCTGTGGTGGTCGGGGACGGGTTGTGGTAGGTCCGGGACGGGCTGTCGTGGTCCGGGACGGGCTGTGGTGGGCTGGGAAGGCCTGGGACGGGCTGGGACGAGCTGGGATGGGCCGTGGTGGGCTGGGACGGGCCGTGGTGGGCGGGGACGGGCTGCGGTGGGCGGGGACGGGCTGGGACGAGCTGGGACGGGCTGTGGTGGGCTGCGGTAGGCTGTGGTGTTCTGTAGTGGTCTGTGGTGTTCTGTAGTGGTCTGTGGTGTTCTGTAGTGGTCTGTGGTGGGCTGGGACGGGCTCTGGTGGGCTGGGACGGGCTGTGGTGGGCTGGGACGGGCTGTGGTGGGCTGGGACGGGCTTTGGTGGGCTGGGACGGGCTGTGGTGGGCTGGGATGGGCTGTCGTGGGCTGGGAAGGGCTGTGGTGGGCTGTGGGGGCCTGGGACATGCTGTGGTGGGCTGGGAAGGGCTGGGACTTGCTGTGACGAGCTGGGACGAGCTGTGACGGTCTGTGGTGTGTTGTAGTGGCCTGTGGTGTGCTGTAGTGGCCTTTGGTGTGCTGGGACGGGCTGGGATGGGCTGGGACGGGCTGTGGTGGGCTGGGACGGGCTGTGGTGGGCTGTGGTGGGCTGGGATGAGCTGGAACAGGCTGGGACGGGCTGGGACGGGCTGTGGTGGGCTGGGACGGGCTGTAGTGGGCTGTGGTGGGCTGTGTTGGGCTGGGACGGGCTGTAGTGTGCCGTGGTGGGCTGGGCCGGGCCGGGTGGTCTGGGATGGGCTGTGGTGGGCTGTGGCGGGCTGTGGTGGGCTGGGATGGGCTGGGACGGGCTGTGGTGTGCTGGGACGGGCTGTGGTGTGCTGGGACGGGCTGTGGTGGGTTGGGACGGGCTGTGGTGGGTTGGGACGGGCTGTCGTGGGCTGGGACGGGCTGGGACGGGCCGTGGTGGGCTGGGACGGGCTCTGGTGGGCTTGGACAGGCTGTGGTGGGCTGGGACGAGCCGTAGTAGGCTGGGACGGGCCATGGTCGGCCGCGACGGGCCGTGGTGGGTTGTTATGGGCCGTGGTGAGCTGGGACGGGCTGTGGTGGGCTGTGGTGGACCGTGGTGGGCTCTGATGGGCTGTGGTAAGCTGGGACTAGCTGTGGTAATCTGGGACGGGCTTTCGTGGGCTGGGACGGGTTGTCGTGGGCTGGGACGGGCTGGGACGGGCCGTGGTGGGCTGGGACAGGCCGTGGTGGGCTGGGACAGGCCGTGGTGAGCTGGGACGGGCCGTGGTGGGCCGTGACGGGCCGTGGCGGCCTCAGACGGGCCGTGGCGGGCTGGGACGGGCCGTGGTAGGCTGGGACGGGCTGTGGTGGGCTGGGATGGGCTGGGACGGGCCGTGGTGGGCTGGGGCGGGCTGTGGTGGGCTGGGATGGGCTGGGACGGGATGTGGTGAGCTGGGACGGGCTGTGGTGGGCTGGGACATGCTGTGGTGGGCTGGGATGGGCTCTACTGTGCTGGGACAGGCTGTGGTGGGCTGGGACGAGCCGTAGTAGGCCGGGAAGGGCCGTGGTGGGCCGGGACGGGCCGTGGTGGGCTGGGACGGGCTGTGGTGGGCTGTGGTGGACTGTGGTGGGCTGTGATGGGCTGTGGTAAGCTGGGATGGGATGTGGTAAGCTGGGACGGGCTTTCGTGGGCTGGGACGGTCTGCGGTGGGCTGGGACGGTCTGCGGTGGCCTGGGATGGGCTGCGGTGGGCTGGGACAGGCTGCGGTGGGCTGGGACGGGCTGCGATGGGCTGGGACGAACTGCGGTGGGCTGGTACGGGCTGTGGTGGGCTGGGAAGGCCTGGAACGGGCTGGGACGACCTGGGATGGGCTGTGGTGGGCGGGGACGGGCTCTGGTGGTCTGGAACGGGCTGTGGTGGGCTGGGAAGGGCTGGAATGGGCTTTGGTGGGTTGAGACGGGCTGTGGTGGGTTGGGACGGGCTGTGGTGGGCTTGGACCTGCTGTGGTGTTTAGGGACGGGTTCTGGTAGGTCCGGGACGGGCTGTCGTGGTCCAGAACGGGCTGTGGTGGGCTGGGAAGGCCTGGGACGGTCTGGGACGAGCTGGGATGGGCTGTGGTGGGCTGGGACGGGCTGTGGTGGGCGGGGACAGGCTGTGGTGTGCCGGGACGGGCTGTGGTGGGCGGGGACGGGCTGTGGTGAGCTGGTACGGGCTGTGGTGGGCTGGAGCGAGCTTTGGTGGGTTGTGGTGAGCTGGGACGGGCGTACACGGGCTGTGGTGGGCTGTGGTAAGCTGGGACGGGCTGTGTTGGGCTGGGACGGGCTGTGTTGGGCTGGGATGGGCTGGGACGCCTTGGAAGGGCTGTGGTGGGTGGTGACGGGTTGTGGTGTTCTGTGACAAACTGGGACTTTCTGTGGTGAGCTGCGACGGGCTGTGGTGGGCTGGAACGGGCTGTGGTGGGCTGGGACGGGCTGTGGTGGGCTGGGACAGGCTGTGGTGGGCTGGGACAGGCTGGGACGTGCTGGGACGGGCCATGGTGAGCTGGGACGGGCAGTGGTGGGCTGGGACGGGCCGTAGTAGGCCGGGACGGGCAGTGGTAGGCCGGGACGGGCCGTGGTGGGTTGTTATGGGCCATGGTGGGCTGGGACAGGCTGTGGTGGGCTGTGGTGGACCGTGGTGGGCTGTGATGGGCTGTGGTAAGCTGGGACGGGATGTGGTAAGCTGGGACGGGCTTTCATGGGCTGGGACGGGCTGTCGTGGGCTGCGACGGGCTGGGATGGGCCGTGGTGAGCTGGGACGGGCCGTGGTGGGCTGGGACAGCCCGCGGTGGGCTGTGACAGGCTGAGGTTGGCCGGGATGGGCCGTGGTGGGCTGGGACGAACTGTGGTGGGCTGGGATGAACTGTGGTGGTCAGTGGTGGGCTGGGACGGTCTGTGGTGAGCTGGGACGGGCTGTGGTGGGCTGGGACGGGCCGTGGTGGGCTGGGACGGGCCGTGGCGGGCTGGGACGGGCCGTGGCGAGCTGGGACGGGCCGTGGCGGGTTGGGACGGGCAGTGACGGGCTGGGACGGGCCGTGGTGGGCTGGGACGGGCTGTGGTGGGCTGGGATGAGTCGTGGCAAGCCGTGGTGGGCCGTGGTAAGCTGTGACGGGCTGTGGTGGGCTGGGTCGGACTGTGGTGGGCTGGGACGGGCTGTGGTGGGCTGTGGTGGGCTGGGACAGGCTGTGGTGGGCTGGGATGGGCTGTCGTGGGCTGGGACGGGCTGTGGTGGGCTGGGACGGGCTGTCGTGGGCTGGGACGGGCTGTCGTGGGCTGTGGGTGCCTGGGACATGCTGTGGTGGGCTGGGAAGGGCTGGGACGAGCTGTGACGGGCTGGGACGAGCTGTGACGGGCTGTGCTGTGCTGTAGTGGCCTGTGATGTGCTGTAGTGGCCTGTGGTGGGCTGGGACGGGCTGTGGTGGGCTGGGACGGGCCGTGGTGGGCCGGGACGGGCCGTGGTGGGCCGGGCCGGGCCGTGGTTGGCCGGGCCGGGGCGTAGTGGGCCGGGACGGGCCGTGGTGGGCTGGGACGGGCGGTGGTGGGCTGGGACGAACTTGTTGGTCTGTGGCGGGCTGGGACGGGCCGTGGCGGGCTGGGACGGGCCGTGGCGGGCTGGGACGGTCCGTGGTGGGCTGTGGTGGGCTGTGGTGGGCTTGGACCTGCTGTGGTGGTCAGGGATGGGTTCTGGTAGGTCTGGGACGGGCTGTCGTGGTCCAGGACGAGCTGTGGTGGGCCGGGAAGTGCTGGGATGGTCTGGGACGAGCTGGGATGGGCTGTGGTGGGTTGTGGTGAGCTGGGACGGGCTGACACAGGCTGTGGTGGGCCGACACAGGCTGTGGTGGGCCGGGACGGGCCGTGGTGGGCCGGGACGGGCCGTGGTGGGCCGGGATGGGCCGTGGTGGGCTGGGACGGGCCGTGGTGGGCTGGGACGAACTGTGGTGCTCTGTGGTGGGCCGGGACGGGCCGTGGTGGGCCGGGACGGGCCGTGGTGGGCCGGGACGGGTTGTGGCGGGCTGGGACGAACTGTGGTGGTCTGTGGTGGGCCGGGCCGGGCCGTGGTAGGCCGGGCCGGGCCGTGGTGGGCCGGGCCGGGCCGTGGTGGGCCGGGCCGGGCCGTGGTGGGTCGGGACGGGCCGTGGCGGGCCGGGACGGGCCGTGGCGGGCTGGGACGAACTGTGGTGGGCTGGGATGGACTGTGTTGGTCTGTGGCGGGCTGGGACGGGCTGTGGTGACCTGGGATGGGCCATGGCGGGCTGGGACGGGCCGTGGCGGGCTGGGACGGGCCGTGGCGGGCTGGGACGGGCCCTGGCAAGCTGTGACGAGCCGTGGCAAGCTGTGACGGGCTGCGCTGGGCTGGGACGCGCTGCGCTGGGCTGGGACGCGCTGCCCTGGGCTGGGACGGGCTGCGCTGCCCTTGGACGGGCTGTGGTGGGCGGGGACGGGCTGTGGTAGGCTCAGACAGGCTGGTATGTGCTGTGGTGAGCGGAGACGGGCGATGGTGGGCTGGGACGGGCCGTGGTGGGCTGGGACAGACTGGTACTTGATGTGGTGGGCTGGGACGGGCTGTGGTGGGCTGGGACGGGCTGTGGTGGTCTGCGACGGGCTGTGGTGGTCTGGGACGGGCTGTGGTAGGCTGGGACGGTCTGTGGTGGGCTGGGACGGGATGCATTGGGCTGGGACGGGCTGCGGTGGGCTGGGACGGGCTGTGGTGAACTGGGACGAGCTGGGACGCCGTGTTGTTGTGGGCTGGGACAGGCTGTGGTGGGCGGGGAGGGATTTTGTTGGGCGGGGACAGGCTGTGGTGGGCGGGGACAGGTTTTGGTGGGCGGGGACGGGCTGTGGTAGGCTGAGACAGGCTGGTACGTGCTGCGGTGAGCGGAGACGGGCTGCGGTGGGCTGGGACGGGCTGTGGTGAACTGGGACAGGCTGGGACGGACTGTGGTGGGCTGGGACAGGCTGTGGTGGGCGGGGAGGGATTTTGTTTGGCGGGGACGGGCTGTTGTAAGCTGTGACGGACTGTGATGAGCTGAGACGGCCTGTGGTGGGCCGTGTTGGGCCGGGACAGGCCCTGGTGGGCTGTGGAGCGCTGGGACAGGCTGTGGTGGGCTGGGACGGACTTGGACGCACTATGGTGTGATGGGACGGGCTGGGACGGCCTGTGTTGGGCTGCGACGGGCTGTGGTGGGCTGTGGTGGAGTGGGAAGGGCTGTGGTGGGCCGTGGAGGGCTAAGACGGGCCGTGGTGGGCTGGGACAGGCTGTGGTGGGCCGTGTTGGGCCGGGACGAGCTGTGGTGAGCCGGGACGGGCTGTGGTGGGCTGGGACGGGTTGCGGTGGTCTGGGACGGGTTGCGGTGGTCTGGGACGGGTTGCGGTGGTCTGGGACGGGCTGCGCTGGGCTGGGACGGGCTGCGTTGGGCGGGGACCGGCTGCGCTGGGCGGGGACCGGCTGCGCTGGGCGGGGACGGGCTGTGGTAGGCTGAGACAGGCTGGTACGTGCTGCGGTGAGCGGAGACGGGCTGACATGGGCTGGGACAGGCCGTGGTGGGCTGGGACGGACTGGTACTTGATGTGGTGGGCTGGGACGGGCTGTGGTGGTCTGGGACAAGCTGGGACTGGCTGTCGTGGGCTGGGATGGGCTGTGACCGGCTGTGGTGGGCTGTGACCAGCTGTGGTGGGCTGTGACCAGCTGTGGTGGGCTGTGACCAGCTGGGACGGGCGGGGACGGGCTGTGGTGGGCGGGGATGGGCTGTGGTGAGCGGGGACGGGCTGTGGTGGGCGGGGACGGGCCGTGGTGGGCGGGGACGGGCTGTGGTGGGCGGGGACGGGCTGTGGTGGGCTGGAATGGGCTGTGGTGGGCTGGAATGGGCTGTGGTGGGCTGGGACAGGTTGGCACGTGCTGAGACGTGTTGGGACGTGCTGGGACGGTCTGTAGTGGGCTGCGGTGGGCTGTGGTGGGCTGGGACGGGCTGTGGTGGGCTGGGACGGGCTGTGGTGGGCTGGGACGGGCTCTGGTGGTATGGACCGGGCTGTGGTGGGCTGGGAAGGGCTGGAATGGGCTGTGGTGGGTTGGGATGGGCTGTGGTGGGCTGGCACGGTGTGTGGTGGGCTGGGACAGGCTGTGGTGGGCTTGGACCTGCTATTGTGGTCGGGGACGGGTTGAGGTAGGTCTGGGACGGGCTGTCGTGGTCCGGGACGGGCTGTGGTGGGCTGGGAAGGCCTGGGACGGGCTGGGACGAGCTGGGATTGGCTGTGGTTGGCGGGGACGGGCTGTGGTGGGCTGGGACGGGCTCTGGTGGTCTCAAACCGGCTGTGGTGGGTTGGGAAGGGCTGGAATGGGCTGTGGTGGGTTGGGACAGGCCGTGGTGGGCTGGGATAGGCCGTGGTGAGCTGGGACATGCCGTGGTGGGCTGGGACGGGCTGCGGTGGGCGGGGATGGGCTGGGACGAGCTGGGACGGGCTGTGGTGGGCTGCGGTAGGCTGTGGTGTTCTGTAGTGGTCTGTGGTGTTCTGTAGTGGTCTGTGGTGTTCTGTAGTGGGCTGTGGTGTTCTGTAGTGGGCTGTGGTGGGCTGGGACGGGCTGTGGTGGGCTGGGACGGGCTGTGGTGGGCTGGGACGGGCTGTCGTGGGCTGGGACGGGCTGTCGTGGGCTGGGACAGGCTGTCGTGGGCTGGGACGGGCTGTCGTGGGCTGGGAAGGGCTGTCGTGGGCTGGGACGGGCTGTCGTGGGCTGTGGGGGCCTGGGACATGCTGTGGTAGGCTGGGAAGGGCTGGGACGAGCTGTGACGGGCTGTGGTGTGCTGTAGTGGCCTGTGGTGTGCTGTAGTGGCCTGTGGTGGGCTGGGACGGGCTGTGGTGGGCTGGGACAAACTGTGGTGGCCTGTGGTGGGCTGGGATGAGCTGGGACAGGCTGGGACGGGCTGTGGTGGGCTGGGACGGGCTGTGGTGGGTGGGGACGGGCTGTGGTGGGCTGGGATAAGCTGTGTTGGGCTGGGACGGGCTATGTTAGGCTGGGATGGGCTGTGGAGGATTGGGACGGGCTATGGAGAGCTGTGGAGAGCTTTGACGGTCTGTGGTGGGCTGGGACAGGCTGTGTTGGGCTTGGACCTGCTGTGGTGGTCGGGGATGGGTTGTGGTAGGTCCGGGACGGGCTGTCGTGGTCCGGGACGGGCTGTGGTGGGCTGGGAAGGCCTGGGACGGGCTGGGACGAGCTGGGATGGGCCGTGGTGAGCTGGGACGGGCCGTGGTGGGCGGGGACGGGCTGCGGTGGGCGGGGACGGGCTGGGACGAGCTGGGACGGGCTGTGGTGGGCTGCGGTAGGCTGTGGTGTTCTGTAGTGGTCTGTGGTGTTCTGTAGTGGTCTGTGGTGTTCTGTAGTGGTCTGTGGTGGGCTGGGACGGGCTGTGGTGGGCTGGGACGGGCTGTGGTGGGCTGGGACGGGCTGTGGTGGGCTGGGATGGGCTGTCGTGGGCTGGGAAGGGCTGTGGTGGGCTGTGGGGGCCTGGGACATGCTGTGGTGGGCTGGGAAGGGCTGGGACTTGCTGTGACGAGCTGGGACGAGCTGTGACGGTCTGTGGTGTGTTGTAGTGGCCTGTGGTGTGCTGTAGTGGCCTTTGGTGTGCTGGGACGGGCTGGGATGGGCTGGGACGGGCTGTGGTGGGCTGGGACGGGCTGTGGTGGGCTGTGGTGGGCTGGGATGAGCTGGAACAGGCTGGGACGGGCTGGGACGGGCTGTGGTGGGCTGGGACGGGCTGTAGTGGGCTGTGGTGGGCTGTGTTGGGCTGGGACGGGCTGTGGTGGGCTGTGGTGGCCTTGGATGAGCTGGGACGGGCTGGGACGGGCTGTGGTGGGCTGGGACGGGCTGTAGTGGGCTGTGGTGGGCTGTGTTGGGCTGTGGTGGGCTGTAGTGTGCCGTGGTGGGCTGGGCCGGGCCGGGTGGTCTGGGATGGGCTGTGGTGGGCTGTGGCGGGCTGTGGTGGGCTGGGATGGGCTGGGACGGGCTGTGGTGTGCTGGGACGGGCTGTGGTGTGCTGGGACGGGCTGTGGTGGGTTGGGACGGGCTGTGGTGGGTTGGGACGGGCTGTCGTGGGCTGGGACGGGCTGGGACGGGCCGTGGTGGGCTGGGACGGGCTCTGGTGGGCTTGGACAGGCTGTGGTGGGCTGGGACGAGCCGTAGTAGGCTGGGACGGGCCATGGTCGGCCGCGACGGGCCGTGGTGGGTTGTTATGGGCCGTGGTGAGCTGGGACGGGCTGTGGTGGGCTGTGGTGGACCGTGGTGGGCTCTGATGGGCTGTGGTAAGCTGGGACTAGCTGTGGTAATCTGGGACGGGCTTTCGTGGGCTGGGACGGGTTGTCGTGGGCTGGGACGGGCTGGGACGGGCCGTGGTGGGCTGGGACAGGCCGTGGTGGGCTGGGACAGGCCGTGGTGAGCTGGGACGGGCCGTGGTGGGCCGTGACGGGCCGTGGCGGCCTCAGACGGGCCGTGGCGGGCTGGGACGGGCCGTGGTAGGCTGGGACGGGCTGTGGTGGGCTGGGATGGGCTGGGACGGGCCGTGGTGGGCTGGGGCGGGCTGTGGTGGGCTGGGATGGGCTGGGACGGGATGTGGTGAGCTGGGACGGGCTGTGGTGGGCTGGGACATGCTGTGGTGGGCTGGGATGGGCTCTACTGTGCTGGGACAGGCTGTGGTGGGCTGGGACGAGCCGTAGTAGGCCGGGAAGGGCCGTGGTGGGCCGGGACGGGCCGTGGTGGGCTGGGACGGGCTGTGGTGGGCTGTGGTGGACTGTGGTGGGCTGTGATGGGCTGTGGTAAGCTGGGATGGGATGTGGTAAGCTGGGACGGGCTTTCGTGGGCTGGGACGGTCTGCGGTGGGCTGGGACGGTCTGCGGTGGCCTGGGATGGGCTGCGATGGGCTGGGACAGGCTGCGGTGGGCTGGGACGGGCTGCGATGGGCTGGGACGAACTGCGGTGGGCTGGTACGGGCTGTGGTGGGCTGGGAAGGCCTGGAACGGGCTGGGACGACCTGGGACGGGCTGTGGTGGGCGGGGATGGGCTCTGGTGGTCTGGAACGGGCTGTGGTGGGCTGGGAAGGGCTGGAATGGGCTTTGGTGGGTTGAGACGGGCTGTGGTGGGTTGGGACGGGCTGTGGTGGGCTTGGACCTGCTGTGGTGTTCAGGGACGGGTTCTGGTAGGTCCGGGACGGGCTGTCGTGGTCCAGGACGGGCTGTGGTGGGCTGGGAAGTGCTGGGACGGTCTGGGACGAGCTGGGATGGGCTGTGGTGGGCTGGGACGGGCTGTGGTGGGCGGGGACAGGCTGTGGTGTGCCGGGACGGGCTGTGGTGGGCGGGGACGGGCTGTGGTGAGCTGGTACGGGCTGTGGTGGGCTGGAGCGAGCTTTGGTGGGTTGTGGTGAGCTGGGACGGGTGTACACGGGCTGTGGTGGGCTGTGGTAAGCTGGGACGGGCTGTGTTGGGCTGGGACGGGCTGTGTTGGGCTGGGATGGGCTGGGACGCCTTGGAAGGGCTGTGGTGGGTGGTGACGGGTTGTGGTGTTCTGTGACAAACTGGGACTTTCTGTGGTGAGCTGCGACGGGCTGTGGTGGGCTGGAACGGGCTGTGGTGTGCTGGGACGGGCTGTGGTGGGCTGGGACAGGCTGTGGTGGGCTGGGACAGGCTGGGACGTGCTGGAACGGGCCATGGTGAGCTGGGACGGGCAGTGGTGGGCTGGGACGGGCTCTGGTGGGCTGGGGTAGGCTGTGGTGGGCTGGGACGAGCCGTAGTAGGCCGGGACGGGCAGTGGTAGGCCGGGACGGGCCGTGGTGGGTTGTTATGGGCCATGGTGGGCTGGGACAGGCTGTGGTGGGCTGTGGTGGACCGTGGTGGGCTGTGATGGGCTGTGGTAAGCTGGGACGGGATGTGGTAAGCTGGGACGGGCTTTCATGGGCTGGGACGGGCTGTCGTGGGCTGCGACGGGCTGGGATGGGCCGTGGTGAGCTGGGACGGGCCGTGGTGGGCTGGGACAGCCCGCGGTGGGCTGTGACAGGCTGAGGTTGGCCGGGATGGGCCGTGGTGGGCTGGGACGAACTGTGGTGGGCTGGGATGAACTGTGGTGGTCAGTGGTGGGCTGGGACGGTCTGTGGTGAGCTGGGACGGGCTGTGGTGGGCTGGGACGGGCCGTGGCGGGCTGGGACGGGCCGTGGCGGGCTGGGACGGGCCGTGGCGAGCTGGGACGGGCCGTGGCGGGTTGGGACGGGCAGTGACGGGCTGGGACGGGCCGTGGTGGGCTGGGACGGGCTGTGGTGGGCTGGGATGAGTCGTGGCAAGCCGTGGTGGGCCGTGGTAAGCTGTGACGGGCTGTGGTGGGCTGGGTCGGACTGTGGTGGGCTGGGACGGGCTGTGGTGGGCTGTGGTGGGCTGGGACAGGCTGTGGTGGGCTGGGATGGGCTGTCGTGGGCTGGGACGGGCTGTGGTGGGCTGGGACGGGCTGTCGTGGGCTGGGACGGGCTGTCGTGGGCTGTGGGTGCCTGGGACATGCTGTGGTGGGCTGGGAAGGGCTGGGACGAGCTGTGACGGGCTGGGACGAGCTGTGACGGGCTGTGCTGTGCTGTAGTGGCCTGTGATGTGCTGTAGTGGCCTGTGGTGGGCTGGGACGGGCTGTGGTGGGCTGGGACGGGCCGTGGTGGGCCGGGACGGGCCGTGGTGGGCCGGGCCGGGCCGTGGTTGGCCGGGCCGGGGCGTAGTGGGCCGGGACGGGCCGTGGTGGGCTGGGACGGGCGGTGGTGGGCTGGGACGAACTTGTTGGTCTGTGGCGGGCTGGGACGGGCCGTGGCGGGCTGGGACGGGCCGTGGTGGGCTGTGGTGGGCTGTGGTGGGCTTGGACCTGCTGTGGTGGTCAGGGATGGGTTCTGGTAGGTCTGGGACGGGCTGTCGTGGTCCAGGACGAGCTGTGGTGGGCCGGGAAGTGCTGGGATGGTCTGGGACGAGCTGGGATGGGCTGTGGTGGGTTGTGGTGAGCTGGGACGGGCTGACACAGGCTGTGGTGGGCCGACACAGGCTGTGGTGGGCCGGGACGGGCTGTGGTGGGCCGGGATGGGCCGTGGTGGGCTGGGACGGGCCGTGGTGGGCTGGGACGAACTGTGGTGGTCTGTGGTGGGCCGGGACGGGCCGTGGTGGGCTGGGACGGGCCGTGGTGGGCCGGGACGGGTTGTGGCGGGCTGGGACGAACTGTGGTGGTCTGTGGTGGGCCGGGCCGGGCCGTGGTAGGCCGGGCCGGGCCGTGGTGGGCCGGGCCGGGCCGTGGTGGGCCGGGCCGGGCCGTGGTGGGTCGGGACGGGCCGTGGCGGGCCGGGACGGGCCGTGGCGGGCTGGGACGAACTGTGGTGGGCTGGGATGGACTGTGTTGGTCTGTGGCGGGCTGGGACGGGCTGTGGTGACCTGGGATGGGCCGTGGCGGGCTGGGACGGGCCGTGGCGGGCTGGGACGGGCCGTGGCGGGCTGGGACGGGCCCTGGCAAGCTGTGACGAGCCGTGGCAAGCTGTGACGGGCTGCGCTGGGCTGGGACGCGCTGCGCTGGGCTGGGACGCGCTGCCCTGGGCTGGGACGGGCTGCGCTGCCCTTGGACGGGCTGTGGTGGGCAGGGACGGGCTGTGGTAGGCTCAGACAGGCTGGTATGTGCTGTGGTGAGCGGAGACGGGCGATGGTGGGCTGGGACGGGCCGTGGTGGGCTGGGACGGACTGGTACTTGATGTGGTGGGCTGGGACGGGCTGTGGTGGGCTGGGACGGGCTGTGGTGGTCTGCGACGGGCTGTGGTGGTCTGGGACGGGCTGTGGTAGGCTGGGACGGTCTGTGGTGGGCTGGGACGGGATGCATTGGGCTGGGACGGGCTGCGGTGGGCTGGGACGGGCTGTGGTGAACTGGGACGAGCTGGGACGCCGTGTTGTTGTGGGCTGGGACAGGCTGTGATGGGCGGGGAGGGATTTTGTTGGGCGGGGACAGGCTGTGGTGGGCGGGGACAGGTTTTGGTGGGCGGGGACGGGCTGTGGTAGGCTGAGACAGGCTGGTACGTGCTGCGGTGAGCGGAGACGGGCTGCGGTGGGCTGGGACGGGCTGTGGTGAACTGGGACAGGCTGGGACGGACTGTGGTGGGCTGGGACAGGCTGTGGTGGGCGGGGAGGGATTTTGTTTGGCGGGGACGGGCTGTTGTAAGCTGTGACGGACTGTGATGAGCTGAGACGGCCTGTGGTGGGCCGTGTTGGGCCGGGACAGGCCCTGGTGGGCTGTGGAGCGCTGGGACAGGCTGTGGTGGGCTGGGACGGACTTGGACGCACTATGGTGTGATGGGACGGGCTGGGACGGCCTGTGTTGGGCTGCGACGGGCTGTGGTGGGCTGTGGTGGAGTGGGAAGGGCTGTGGTGGGCCGTGGAGGGCTAAGACGGGCCGTGGTGGGCTGGGACAGGCTGTGGTGGGCCGTGTTGGGCCGGGACGAGCTGTGGTGAGCCGGGACGGGCTGCGCTGGGCTGGGACGGGCTGCGTTGGGCGGGGACCGGCTGCGCTGGGCGGGGACCGGCTGCGCTGGGCGGGGACGGGCTGTGGTAGGCTGAGACAGGCTGGTACGTGCTGCGGTGAGCGGAGACGGACTGACATGGGCTGGGACAGGCCATGGTGGGCTGGGACGGACTGGTACTTGATGTGGTGGGCTGGGACGGGCTGTGGTGGTCTGGGACAAGCTGGGACTGGCTGTCGTGGGCTGGGATGGGCTGTGACCGGCTGTGGTGGGCTGTGACCAGCTGTGGTGGGCTGTGACCAGCTGTGGTGGGCTGTGACCAGCTGGGACGGGCGGGGGACGGGCTGTGGTGGGCGGGGACGGGCTGTGGTGGGCGGGGACGGGTTGTGGTGAGCGGGAACGGGCTGTGGTGGGCGGGGACGGGCCGTGGTGGGCGGGGACGGGCCGTGGTGGGCGGGGACGGGCTGTGGTGGGCTGGAATGGGCTGTGGTGGGCTGGGACAGGTTGGCACGTGCTGAGACGTGTTGGGACGTGCTGGGACGGTCTGTAGTGGGCTGCGGTGGGCTGTGGTGGGCTGGGACGGGCTGTGGTGGGCTGGGACGGGCTGTGGTGGGCTGGGACGGGCTCTGGTGGTATGGACCGGGCTGTGGTGGGCTGGGAAGGGCTGGAATGGGCTGTGGTGGGTTGGGATGGGCTGTGGTGGGCTGGCACGGTGTGTGGTGGGCTGGGACAGGCTGTGGTGGGCTTGGACCTGCTATTGTGGTCGGGGACGGGTTGAGGTAGGTCTGGGACGGGCTGTCGTGGTCCGGGACGGGCTGTGGTGGGCTGGGAAGGCCTGGGACGGGCTGGGACGAGCTGGGATTGGCTGTGGTTGGCGGGGACGGGCTGTGGTGGGCTGGGACGGGCTCTGGTGGTCTCAAACCGGCTGTGGTGGGTTGGGAAGGGCTGGAATGGGCTGTGGTGGGTTGGGACAGGCCGTGGTGGGCTGGGATAGGCCGTGGTGAGCTGGGACATGCCGTGGTGGGCTGGGACGGGCTGCGGTGGGCGGGGACGGGCTGGGACGAGCTGGGACGGGCTGTGGTGGGCTGCGGTAGGCTGTGGTGTTCTGTAGTGGTCTGTGGTGTTCTGTAGTGGTCTGTGGTGTTCTGTAGTGGTCTGTGGTGGGCTGGGACGGGCTGTGGTGGGCTGGGACGGGCTGTGGTGGGCTGGGACGGGCTGTCGTGGGCTGGGACAGGCTGTCGTGGGCTGGGACGGGCTGTCATGGGCTGGGACGGGCTGTCGTGGGCTGTGGGGGCCTGGGACATGCTGTGGTAGGCTGGGAAGGGCTGGGACGAGCTGTGACGGGCTGTGGTGTGCTGTAGTGGCCTGTGGTGTGCTGTAGTGGCCTGTGGTGGGCTGGGACGGGCTGTGGTGGGCTGGGACAAACTGTGGTGGGCTGTGGTGGGCTGGGATGAGCTGGGACAGCTGGGACGGGCTGTGGTGGGCTGGGACGGGCTGTGGTGGGTGGGGACGGGCTGTGGTGGGCTGGGACGAGCCGTAGTAGGCTGGGACGGGCCATGGTCGGCCGCGACGGGCCGTGGTGGGTTGTTATGGGCCGTGGTGAGCTGGGACGGGCTGTGGTGGGCTGTGGTGGACCGTGGTGTGCTCTGATGGGCTGTGGTAAGCTGGGACTAGCTGTGGTAAGCTGGGACGGGCTTTCGTGGGCTGGGACGGGTTGTCGTGGGCTGGGACGGGCTGGGACGGGCCGTGGTGGGCTGGGACAGGCCGTGGTGGGCTGGGACAGGCCGTGGTGAGCTGGGACGGGCCGTAGTGGGCCGTGACGGGCCGTGGCGGCCTCAGACGGGCCGTGGCGGGCTGGGACGGGCTGTGGTAGGCTGGGACGGGCTGTGGTGGGCTGGGATGGGCTGGGACGGGCCGTGGTGGGCTGGGGCGGGCTGTGGTGGGCTGGGATGGGCTGGGACGGGATGTGGTGAGCTGGGACGGGCTGTGGTGGGCTGGGACGTGCTGTGGTGGGCTGGGATGGGCTCTACTGTGCTGGGACAGGCTGTGGTGGGCTGGGACGAGCCGTAGTAGGCCGGGAAGGGCCGTGGTGGGCCGGGACGGGCCGTGGTGGGCTGGGACGGGCTGTGGTGGGCTGTGGTAAGCTGGGATGGGATGTGGTAAGCTGGGACGGGCTGTGGTGGGCTGGGACGGTCTGCGGTGGGCTGGGACGGTCTGCGGTGGCCTGGGATGGGCTGCGGTGGGCTGGGACAGGCTGCGGTGGGCTGGGACGGGCTGCGATGGGCTGGGACGAACTGCGGTGGGCTGGTACGGGCTGTGGTGGGCTGGGAAGGCCTGGAACGGGCTGGGACGACCTGGGACGGGCTGTGGTGGGCGGGGATGGGCTCTGGTGGTCTGGAACGGGCTGTGGTGGGCTGGGAAGGGCTGGAATGGGCTTTGGTGGGTTGAGACGGGCTGTGGTGGGTTGGGACGGGCTGTGGTGGGCTTGGACCTGCTGTGGTGTTCAGGGACGGGTTCTGGTAGGTCCGGGACGGGCTGTCGTGGTCCAGGACGGGCTGTGGTGGGCTGGGAAGTGCTGGGACGGTCTGGGACGAGCTGGGATGGGCTGTGGTGGGCTGGGACGGGCTGTGGTGGGCGGGGACAGGCTGTGGTGTGCCGGGACGGGCTGTGGTGGGCGGGGACGGGCTGTGGTGAGCTGGTACGGGCTGTGGTGGGCTGGAGCGAGCTTTGGTGGGTTGTGGTGAGCTGGGACGGGCGTACACGGGCTGTGGTGGGCTGTGGTAAGCTGGGACGGGCTGTGTTGGGCTGGGACGGGCTGTGTTGGGCTGGGATGGGCTGGGACGCCTTGGAAGGGCTGTGGTGGGTGGTGACGGGTTGTGGTGTTCTGTGACAAACTGGGACTTTCTGTGGTGAGCTGCGACGGGCTGTGGTGGGCTGGAACGGGCTGTGGTGGGCTGGGACGGGCTGTGGTGGGCTGGGACAGGCTGTGGTGGGCTGGGACAGGCTGGGACGTGCTGGGACGGGCCATGGTGAGCTGGGACGGGCAGTGGTGGGCTGGGACGGGCTCTGGTGGGCTGGGGTAGGCTGTGGTGGGCTGGGACGAGCCGTAGTAGGCCGGGACGGGCAGTGGTAGGCCGGGACGGGCCGTGGTGGGTTGTTATGGGCCATGGTGGGCTGGGACAGGCTGTGGTGGGCTGTGGTGGACCGTGGTGGGCTGTGATGGGCTGTGGTAAGCTGGGACGGGATGTGGTAAGCTGGGACGGGCTTTCATGGGCTGGGACGGGCTGTCGTGGGCTGCGACGGGCTGGGATGGGCCGTGGTGAGCTGGGACGGGCCGTGGTGGGCTGGGACAGCCCGCGGTGGGCTGTGACAGGCTGAGGTTGGCCGGGATGGGCCGTGGTGGGCTGGGACGAACTGTGGTGGGCTGGGATGAACTGTGGTGGTCAGTGGTGGGCTGGGACGGTCTGTGGTGAGCTGGGACGGGCTGTGGTGGGCTGGGACGGGCCGTGGCGGGCTGGGACGGGCCGTGGCGGGCTGGGACGGGCCGTGGCGAGCTGGGACGGGCCGTGGCGGGTTGGGACGGGCAGTGACGGGCTGGGACAGGCCGTGGTGGGCTGGGACGTGCTGTGGTGGGCTGGGATGAGTCGTGGCAAGCCGTGGTGGGCCGTGGTAAGCTGTGACGGGCTGTGGTGGGCTGGGTCGGACTGTGGTGGGCTGGGACGGGCTGTGGTGGGCTGTGGTGGGCTGGGATGGGCTGTCGTGGGCTGGGACGGGCTGTGGTGGGCTGGGACGGGCTGTCGTGGGCTGGGACGGGCTGTCGTGGGCTGTGGGTGCCTGGGACATGCTGTGGTGGGCTGGGAAGGGCTGGGACGAGCTGTGACGGGCTGGGACGAGCTGTGACGGGCTGTGCTGTGCTGTAGTGGCCTGTGATGTGCTGTAGTGGCCTGTGGTGGGCTGGGACGGGCTGTGGTGGGCTGGGACGGGCCGTGGTGGGCCGGGACGGGCCGTGGTGGGCCGGGCCGGGCCGTGGTTGGCCGGGCCGGGGCGTAGTGGGCCGGGACGGGCCGTGGTGGGCTGGGACGGGCCGTGGCGGTTTGGGACGGCTTGTGGCGGGCTGGGACGAACTGTGGTGGTCTGTGGTGGGCTGGGACGGGCCGTGGTGGGCTGAGACGGGCTGGGACGAGCAGTGACGGGCTGAGACGGGCTGTGGTGGGCTGCGGTAGGCTGTGGTGTGCTGTAGTGGTCTGTGGTGGGCTGGGACGGGCTGTCATGGGATGGGACGGGCTGTCGTGGGCTGGGATGGGCTGTCGTGGGCTGTGGGGGCCTGGGACATGCTGTGGTGGGCTGGGAAGGGCTGGGACGAGCTGTGACGGGCTGGGGCGAGCTGTGATTGGCTGTGGTCTGTTGTAGTGGCCTGTGGTGGGCTGGGACGGGCTGTGGTGGGCTGGGACGGGCTGTGGTGGGCGGTGACGGGCTGTGGTGGGATGGGAAGGCCTGGAACGGGCTGGGACGACCTGGGACGGGCTGTGGTGGGCCGGGACGGGCTGTGTTGGGCTGGGACGGGCTGTGGTGGGCTGGGACGGGCTCTGGTGGTCTGGAATGGGCTGTGGTGGGCTGGGAAGGGCTGGAATGGGCTGTGGTGGGCGGGGACGGGCTGTGGTGGGCTGGTACGGGCTGTGGCGGGCTGGAGCGGGCTGTGGTGGGTTGTGGTGAGCTGGGACGGGCTGACACGGGCTGTGGTGGGCTGTGGTAAGCTGGGACGGGTTGTCATGGGCTGGGACGGGCTGGGACTTTCTGTGGTGAGCTGCGACGGTCTGTGGTGGCCTGGAACGGGCTGTGGTGGGTTGGGACAGGCTGTGGTGGGCTGGGACGGGCCGTGGTAAGCCGGGACGGGCCGTGGTTGGCCGGGACGGGACGTAGTGGGCCGGTACGGGCCGTGGTGGGCCGGGACGGGCCGTGGTGGGCTGGGACGGGCCGTGGCGGTCTGGGACGGGTTGTGGTGGGCTGGGACGAACTGTGGTGGTCTGTGGTGGGCTGGGACGGGCCGTGGTGGGCTGGGACGGGCTGTGACGAGCTGTGACGGGCTTTGACGGGCTGTGGTGGGCTGCGGTAGGCTGTGGTGTGCTGTAGTGGTCTGTGGTGGGCTGGGACGGGCTGTCGTGGGCTGGGACGGGCTGTCGTGGGCTGGGACGGGCTGTCGTGGGCTGTGGGGGCCTGGGACATGTTGTGGTGGGCTGGGAAGGGCTGGGAGGAGCTGTGACGGGCTGGGGCAAGCTGTGATGGGCTGTGGTCTGTTGTAGTGGCCTGTGGTGGGCTGGGACGGGCTGTGGTGGGCTGGGACAAACTGTGGTGGGCTATGGTGGGCTGGGATGAGCTGGGACAGGCTGAGACGGGCTGGGATGGGCTGTGGTGGGCTGTGGTGGGCTGGGACGGGCTATGGTGGGCTGGGACGGGCTGTGGTGGGCTGGGATGGGCTGTCGTGGGCTGTGGTGGGCTGTGGAGGGCTAGGACGGGCTGTAGTGTGCCGTGGTGGGCTGGGACGGGCCGTGGTGGGCTGGGATGGGCTGGGACGGGCCGTGGTGGGCTGGGGCGGGCTGTGGTGGGCTGGGATGGGCTGGGACGGGATGTTGAGGGCTGGGACGGGCTGTGACGGGCTGGGACGTGCTGTGGTGGGCTGGGACAGGCTGTGGTGGGCTGGGACGAGCCGTAGTAGGCCGGGAAGGGCCGTGGTGGGTTGTTATGGGCCGTGGTGGGCTGGGACGGGCTGTGCTGGGCTGTGGTGGACTGTGGTGGGCTGTGGTGGACTGTGGTGGGCTGTGATGGGCTGTGGTAAGCTGGGACGGGATGTGGTAAGCTGGGACGGGCTTTCGTGGGCTGGGACGGTCTGCGATGGGCTGGGACGGTCTGCGGTGGGCTGGGATGGTCTGCGCTGGGCTGGGATGGTCTGCGGTGGGCTGGGACAGGCTGCGGTGGGCTGGGACGGGCTGCGGTGGGCCGGGACAGGCTGTGGTGGGCTGGGACGGGCTTGTTGGGCTGGGATGGGCTGGGACGCCTTGGAAGGGCTGTGGTGGGTGGTGACGGGTTGTGGTGTTCTGTGACAAGCTGGGACTTTCTGTGGTGAGCTGCGACGGGCTGTGGTGGGCTGGAACGGGCTGTGGTGGGCTGGGACGGGCTGTGGTTGGCTGGGACGGGCTGGGACGTGCTGGGACGGGCCGTGGTGAGCTGGGATGGGCGGTGGTGGGCTGGGACGGGCTCTGGTGGGCTGGGGTAGGCTGTGGTGGGCTGGGACGAGCCGTAGTAGGCCGGGACGGGCCATGGTGGGTTGTTATGGGCCATGGTGGGCTGGGACAGGCTGTGGTGGGCTGTGGTGGACCGTGGTGTGCTGTGATGGGCTGTGGTAAGCTGGGACGGGATGTGGTAAGCTGGGACGGGCTGTCGTGGGCTGGGACGGGCTGGGACGGGCCGTGGTGAGCTGGGACGGGCCGTGGTGGGCTGGGACAGCCCGCGGTGGGCTGTGACAGGCTGTGGTTGGCCGGGACGGGCCGTGGTGAGTCTGGGACGAACTGTGGTGGGCTGGGACGGGCTGAGACGGGCTGGGACGAGTTGGGACGGGCTGGGACGAGCTGGGACGGGCTGGGACAAGCTGTAGTGTGCTGGGACGGGCTGCGGTGGGCGGGGACGGGCTGTTGTGGGCGGGGATGGGCTGTGGTGTGCTGGGACGGGCTGGGATAGGCTGAGACAGGCTGTGGTGGCCTGGGACATTCTGTGGTGGGCTGGGACGGGCTCTGGTGTTCTGGAACGGGCTGTGGTGGGCTGGGACGGGCTGTGGTGGGCCGGGACAGGCTGTTGTAGGCGGGGATGAACTGTGGTGGGCGGGGATGGGCTGTGGTGGGCTGGGATGGGTTGTGGTGGGCTGGGACGGTCTGTGGTGGGCTGGGACGGGCTGTGGTGGGCTGGGACGGGCTGTGGTGGGCTGGGACATTCTGTGGTGGGTTGAAACGGGCTGTGACGGGCTGTGGTGGGCCGGGATGGGCTGTGGTGGGACGGGACGGGCTGTGGTGGGCCGGGGCGGGCTGTGGTGGGCTGGGACGGGCTGTGTTGTTCGGGGACGGGCTGTGGCTGGCGGTGACGGGCTGTGGTGGGCTGGGACAGGCTGGGAAGGGCTGTGGTGTGCTGTGACGGTCTGTAGTGAGCTGGGACAGGCGGTGGTGGGCTGTGGTGGGCTGTGGTGGGCGGGGACGGTTTGTGGTGATCTGGAACGGGCTGTGATGGGCTGGGACAAGCTGGGACATGCTAGGACGGTCTGTGGTGGACTGGGACAGTCTGTGGTTTGGTGGGACAAGCTGGGACGGGCTGGGACGGGCTGGGACGGGCTGTGGTGTGCTGGGACGGGCTGTGGTGGGCTGTGGTGGTCTGGGACGGGCTGGGACGGGCTGTGGTGGGTTCTGCTGAGCTTGAGACGGGCTGTGGTGGGCTGGAACGAGCTGGGATGGGCTGTGGTGGGCTGGGACGGGCTGTGGTGGGCTGGGACGGTCTGTGGTGGGCTGGGACGGGCTGTGGTGTGCTCGGACAGGCTGGGACGGGCTGGGACGGGCTGCGGTGGGCTGGGACGGGCTGTGCTGGTCTGTGGTGCGCTGGGACGGGCGGGGACGGGCTGTGGTGGGCTGGGACGGGCTGGGATGGGCTGGGACGGGCTGTGGTGGGCTAGGGACGGGCTGTGGTGTGCTGGGACGGGCTGTGGTGGTCTGGAACAGGCTGTGCTGGGTTGGGACAGGCTGGGACATGCTGGGACGGTGTGTGGTGGACTGGGATGGTCTGTGGTGTGCTGGGACGGGCTGTGGTGGGCAGGGATGGGCTGTGGTGGGGCGTGGTGGGCTGGGACGGGCCGTGGTGAACCGTGGTGGGCTGTGGTGGGCCGTGGTGGGCCGTTTTGAGCCGGTATGGGAAGGGATGGGCTGTGGTGGGCCGTGGTGGGCTGGGACAGGTCATGGTGGTCTGAGATGGCCCGTGGTGAACTGTGGTGGGCCGTGGTGGGCTGGGACGGGCCGTGGTGGGCTGTGGTGGGCCGTGGTGGGCTGGGACAGGCTGTGGTGGACTTTGGTGGGTTCTAGTGAGCTTGAGATGGGCTTTGACGGGCTGGGATGGGCTCTGGTGGTCTGGAACGAGCTGTGATGTGCTGCAACAGGCTGTGGTGGGCTGTGGTGGGCTGGGACGGGCTCTGGTGGGCTGTGGTGTGCTGGGACGGGCTGTGGTGTGCTGGGACGAGCTGTGGTGTGCTGGGACGGGCTGTGGTGTGCTGGGACGGGCTGGGACGGGCTGTGGTGGACTGTGGTGGAATGGGACGGGCTGTGGTGGGCTGGGACGGGCTGGGATAGGCTGAGACAGGCTGTGGTGGCCTGGGACATTCTGTGGTGGGCTGGGACGGGCTCTGGTGGTCTGGAACGGGCTGTGGTGGGCCGGGACGGGCCGTGGTGGGCCGGGACAGGCTGTTGCGGGCGGGGATGGGCTGTGGTGGGCGGAGACGGGTTGTGGTGGGCTGGGACGGTCTGTGGTGGGCTGTGACGGGCTGTGGTGGGCTGGGACGGGCTCTGGTGGGCTGGGACATTCTGTGGTGGGCTGGGACATTCTGTGGTGGGTTGGGACGGGCTGTGACGGGCTGTGGTGGGCCGGGATGGGCTGTGGTGGGACGGGACGGGCTGTGGTGGGCCGGGGCGGGCTGTGGTGGGCTGGGACATTCTGTGGTGGGCTGGGACGGGCTGAGACGGGCTGGGACGAGCTGTGGTGGGCTGGGACGGGCTGTGGTGGGCTGTGACGGGCTGTGTTGTGCGGGGACGGGCTGTGGCTCATGGTGACGGGCTGTGGTGGGCTGGGAGAGGCTGGGAAGGGCTGTGGTGTGCGGTGACGGTCTGTAGTTAGCTGGGACAGGCTGGGAAGGGCTGTGGTGGGCTGTGGTGGGCTGGAACGGTTTGTGGTGATCTGGAATGGGCTGTGATGGGCTGGGGCGGGCTGGGACATGCTGGGACGGTCTGTGGTGGACTGGGACAGTCTGTGGTTTGGTGGGACAAGCTGGGACGGGCTGGGACGGGCTGGGACGGGCTGTGGTGTGCTGGGACGGGCTGTGGTGGGCTGTGGTGGTCTGGGACGGGCTGGGACGGGCTGTGGTGGGCTGTGGTGGGTTCTGCTGAGCTTGAGACGGGCTGTGGTGGGCTGGAACGAGCTGGGATGGGCTGTGGTGGGCTGGGACGGGCTGTGGTGGGCTGGGACGGTCTGTGGTGGGCTGGGACGGGCTGCAGCGGGCTGCGACGGGCTGGGACGGGCGGGGACGGGCTGTGGTGTGCTGGGACGGGCTGTGCTGGTCTGTGGTGGGCTGGGACGGGCGGGGACAGGCTGTGGTGGGCTGGGATGGGCTGGGACAAGCTGTGACAGGCTGCGACGGGCTGTGGTGGGCTGGCACGGGCTGGGACGGGCTGTGGTGGGCTAGGGACGGGCTGTGGTGGGTTGGGACAGGCTGGGACATGCTGGGACGGTGTGTGGTGGACTGGCATGGTCTGTGGTGTGCTGGGACGGGCTGTGGTGGGCAGGGATGGGCTGTGGTGGGGCGTGGTGGGCTGGGACGGGCCGTGGTGAACCGTGGTGGGCCGTGGTGGGCCGTTTTGAGCCGGTATGGGAAGGGATGGGCTGTGGTGGACCGTGGTGGGCTGGGACAGGTCATGGTGGGCTAAGATGGCCCGTGGTGAACTGTGGTGGGCTGTGGTGGGCCGTGGTGGGCTGGGACGGGCCGTGGTGGGCTGTGGTGGGCCGTGGTGGTCTGGGACAGGCTGTGGTGGACTTTGGTGGGTTCTAGTGAGCTTGAGATGGGCTGGGACGGGCTGGGATGGGCTCTGGTGGTCTGGAACGAGCTGTGATGTGCTGCAACAGGCTGTGGTGGGCTGTGGTGGGCTGGGACGGGCTGTGGTGGGCTGGGACGGGCTGTGGTGTGCTGGGACGGGCCGTGGTGGGCGGGGACGGGCTGTGGTGGGCGGGGACGGGCTGTGGTGGGCTGGAATGGGCTGTGGTGGGCTGGGACAGGTTGGCACGTGCTGAGACGTGTTGGGACGTGCTGGGACGGTCTGTAGTGGGCTGCGGTGGGCTGTGGTGGGCTGGGACGGTCTGTGGTGGGCTGGGACGGGCTGTGGTGGGCTGGGACGGGCTCTGGTGGTATGGACCGGGCTGTGGTGGGCTGGGAAGGGCTGGAATGGGCTGTGGTGGGTTGGGATGGGCTGTGGTGGGCTGGCACGGTGTGTGGTGGGCTGGGACAGGCTGTGGTGGGCTTGGACCTGCTATTGTGGTCGGGGACGGGTTGAGGTAGGTCTGGGACGGGCTGTCGTGGTCCGGGACGGGCTGTGGTGGGCTGGGAAGGCCTGGGACGGGCTGGGACGAGCTGGGATTGGCTGTGGTTGGCGGGGACGGGCTGTGGTGGGTGGGGACGGGCTGTGGTGGGCTGGGATAAGCTGTGTTGGGCTGGGACGGGCTATGTTAGGCTGGGATGGGCTGTGGAGGATTGGGACGGGCTATGGAGAGCTGTGGAGAGCTTTGACGGTCTGTGGTGGGCTGGGACAGGCTGTGTTGGGCTTGGACCTGCTGTGGTGGTCGGGGACGGGTTGTGGTAGGTCCGGGACGGGCTGTCGTGGTCCGGGACGGGCTGTGGTGGGCTGGGAAGGCCTGGGACGGGCTGGGACGAGCTGGGATGGGCCGTGGTGGGCTGGGACGGGCCGTGGTGGGCGGGGACGGGCTGCGGTGGGCGGGGACGGGCTGGGACGAGCTGGGACGGGCTGTGGTGGGCTGCGGTAGGCTGTGGTGTTCTGTAGTGGTCTGTGGTGTTCTGTAGTGGTCTGTGGTGTTCTGTAGTGGTCTGTGGTGGGCTGGGACGGGCTGTGGTGGGCTGGGACGGGCTGTGGTGGGCTGGGACGGGCTGTGGTGGGCTGGGATGGGCTGTCGTGGGCTGGGAAGGGCTGTGGTGGGCTGTGGGGGCCTGGGACATGCTGTGGTGGGCTGGGAAGGGCTGGGACTTGCTGTGACGAGCTGGGACGAGCTGTGACGGTCTGTGGTGTGTTGTAGTGGCCTGTGGTGTGCTGTAGTGGCCTTTGGTGTGCTGGGACGGGCTGGGATGGGCTGGGACGGGCTGTGGTGGGCTGGGACGGGCTGTGGTGGGCTGTGGTGGGCTGGGATGAGCTGGAACAGGCTGGGACGGGCTGGGACGGGCTGTGGTGGGCTGGGACGGGCTGTAGTGGGCTGTGGTGGGCTGTGTTGGGCTGGGACGGGCTGTAGTGTGCCGTGGTGGGCTGGGCCGGGTGGTCTGGGATGGGCTGTGGTGGGCTGTGGCGGGCTGTGGTGGGCTGGGATGGGCTGGGACGGGCTGTGGTGTGCTGGGACAGGCTGTGGTGTGCTGGGACGGGCTGTGGTGGGTTGGGACGGGCTGTGGTGGGTTGGGACGGGCTGTCGTGGGCTGGGACGGGCTGGGACGGGCCGTGGTGGGCTGGGACGGGCTCTGGTGGGCTTGGACAGGCTGTGGTGGGCTGGGACGAGCCGTAGTAGGCTGGGACGAGCCATGGTCGGCCGCGACGGGCCGTGGTGGGTTGTTATGGGCCGTGGTGAGCTGGGACGGGCTGTGGTGGGCTGTGGTGGACCGTGGTGTGCTCTGATGGGCTGTGGTAAGCTGGGACTAGCTGTGGTAAGCTGGGACGGGCTTTCGTGGGCTGGGACGGGTTGTCGTGGGCTGGGACGGGCTGGGACGGGCCGTGGTGGGCTGGGACAGGCCGTGGTGGGCTGGGACAGGCCGTGGTGAGCTGGGACGGGCCGTGGTGGGCTGGGATGGGCTGGGACGGGCCGTGGTGGGCTGGGGCGGGCTGTGGTGAGCTGGGATGGGCTGGGACGGGCCGTGGTGGGCTGGGGCGGGCTGTGGTGGGCTGGGATGGGCTGGGACGGGATGTGGTGAGCTGGGACGGGCTGTGGTGGGCTGGGACATGCTGTGGTGGGCTGGGATGGGCTCTACTGTGCTGGGACAGGCTGTGGTGGGCTGGGACGAGCCGTAGTAGGCCGGGAAGGGCCGTGGTGGGCCGGGACGGGCCGTGGTGGGCTGGGACGGGCTGTGGTGGGCTGTGGTGGACTGTGGTGGGCTGTGATGGGCTGTGGTAAGCTGGGATGGGCTGTGGTGTGCTGGGACGGGCTGCGGTGGGCTGGGACGGGCTGTGGTGGGCTGGGACGGGCTGCGGTGGGCTGGGACGGGCTGGGACGGGCTGTGGTGGGCTTTGGAGGGTTCTAGTGAGCTTGAGAAGGGCTGTGGTGGGCTGGGACGGGCTGGGACTGGCTCTGGTGGTCTGGAACGAGCTGTGATGTGCTGCAACGGGCTGTGGTGGGCTGGGACGGGCTGTGGTGGGCTGGGACGGCCTGGGACGGGCTCTGATGGGCTGTGGTGTGATGGGATGGGCTGTGGTGGGCTGGGACGGGCTGTGGTGGGCTGGGACGGGCTGTGGTGGGCTGGGACGGGCTATGGTGTGCTGGGACGGGCTGTGGTGTGCTGGGACAGGCTGGGACGGGCTGGGACAGGCTGCGGTGGCCGGGGACGGGCTGTGGTGTGCGGGGACGGGCTGTGGTGGGCTGTGGTGGGCTGGGACGGTCTGTGGTGGGCTGGGACAGGCTGGGATAGGCTGAGACAGGCTGTGGTGGGCTGGGACGGGCTGTGGTGGGCTGGGACGGGCTCTGGTGGTCTGGAAGGGGCTGTGGTGGGCCGGGACAGGCTGTGGTGGGCGGGGATGAACTGTGGTGGGCGGGGATGGGCTGTGGTGGGCGGAGACGGTCTGTGGTGGGCTGGGATGGTCTGTGGTGGGCTGGGACGGTCTGTGGTGGGCTGGGACGGGCTGTGGTGGGCTGGGACAGGCTGTGACGGGCTGTGGTGGGCCGGGATGGGCTGTGGTGGGCCGGGACGGGCTGTGGTGGGCGGGGACGGGCTGGGACGGGCTGTGGTGGGCTGGGACGGGCTGTGTTGTGCAGGGACGGGCTGTGGCTCGTGGTGACGGGCTGTGGTGGGCTGGGAGAGGCTGGGAAGGGCTGTGGTGTGCGGTGACGGTTGTAGTGAGCTGGGACAGGCTGGGAAGGGCTGTGGTGGGCTGTGGTGGGCTGGAACGGGCTGTAGTGGTCCGGAACTGGCTGTGATGGGCTGGGATGGGCTGGGACATGCTGGGACGGTCTGTTGTGGACTGGGACGGTCTGTGGTGTGCTGGGACGAGCTGGGATGGGCTGCGACGGGCTGTGATGGGCTGGGACGGGCTGGGACGGGCTGTGGTGTGCTGGGACGGTCTGTGGTGTGCTGGGACGGGCTGTGGTGGGCTGTGGTGGACAGGGACGGTCTGTGGTGTGCTGCGACGGACTGCGATGGGCTGGGACGGGCTGGGACGTGCTGTGGTGTGCTGGGACGGGCTGGGATAGGCTGAGACAGGCTGTGGTGGCCTGGGACATACTGTGGTGGGCTGGGAAGGGCTGTGGTGGGCCGGGACGGGCTGTGGTGGGCCGGGGCGGGCTGTGGTGGGACGGGATGAACTGTGGTGGGCGGGGATGGGCTATGGTGGGCGGAGACGGGTTGTGGTGGGCTGTGACGGTCTGTGGTGGGCTGGGACGGGCTGTGGTGGGCTGGGACATTCTGTGGTGGGCTGGGACGGGCTGTGAAGGGCTGTGGTGGGCCGGGATGGGCTGTGGTGGGCCGGGGCGGGCTGTGGTGTGCTGGGACATTCTGTGGTGGGCTGGGACATTCTCTGGTGGGCTGGGACGGGCTGTGGTTGGCTGGGACGGGCTGTGGTGGGCTGGGACGGGCTGGGACAGGCTCTGGTGGGCTGTGGTGTGATGGGACGGGCTGTGGTGGGCTGGGACGGGCTGTGGTGTGCTGGGACGGGCTGTGGTGTGCTGGGACGGTCTGTGGTGGGCTGGGACAAGCTGCGGCGGGCTGCGACAAGCTGCGACGGGCTGGGACGGACTGGGACGGGCTGGGACGGGCTGTGGTGTGCTGGGACGGGCTGTGCTGGTCTGTGGTGGGCTGGGACGGGCGGGGACGGGCTGTGGTGTGCTGGGCAGGGCTGGAACGGGCTGGGACAAGCTGTAGTGTGCTGGCACGGGCTGCGGTGGGCGGGGACGGGCTGTGGTGGGCGGGGACGGGCTGTGGTGGGCTGGGACAGGCTGGGACGTGCTGTGGTGTGCTGGGACGGGCTGTGGTGGGCTGTGGTGGGCTGGGACGGGCTGTTGTGGGCTGGGACAGGCTGGGATAGGCTGAGACAGGCTGTGGTGGCCTGGGACATTCTGTGGTGGGCTGGGACGGGCTCTGGTGGTCTGGAACAGGCTGTGGTGGGCCGGGACGGGCTGTGGTGGGCCGGGACAGGCTGTGGTGGGCGGGGATGAACTGTGGTGGGCGGGGATGGGCTGTTGTGGGCGGAGACGGTCTGTGGTGGGCTGGGACGGGCTGTGGTGGGCTGGGACGTGCTGTGGTGGGCTGGGACGGGCTGTGGTGGTCTGGGACGGGCTGTGGTGGGCTGTGGTGGGTTCTGCTGAGCTTGAGACGGGCTGTGGTGGGCTGGGACGGGCTGAGACGAGTTCTGGTGGTCTGGAACGAGCTGGGACGGGCTGTGGTGGGCTGGCACGGGCTGTGGTGGGCTGGGACGGGCTGTGGTGGGCTGGGACGGGCTGTGGTGGTCTGGGACGGGCTGTGGTGAGCTGGGACGGGCTGTTGTGTGCTGGGACGGGCTGTGCTGGGCTGGGACGAGCTGTGGTGGGCTGGGACGGGCTCTGGTGGGCTGGGACAAGCTGGGACGGGCTGTGGTGGGCTGGGACAGGCTGGGATGTGCTGTGGTGGGCTGGGATGGGCTGTGGTGGGCTGGGACGGGCTGTGGTGAGATGTGGTGGGCTGGGACGGGCAGTGGTGGGCTGGGACGGGCTGTGGCGGGCTGGCACGGGCTGTGGCGGGCTGGCACGGGCTGTGGTGGGCTGGCACGGGCTGTGGTGGGCTGGCACGGGCTGTGGTGGGCTGCGGTGGGCGGGGATGGGCTGCGGTGGGCGGGGGACGGGCTGCGGTGGCGGGGACTGGCTGCGGTGGGCGGGGACGGGCTGTGGTGTGCTGTGGTGGGCTGGAACAGGCTCTGGTAGGCTGGGACGGGCTGTGGTAAGCTGTGGTGGGCTAGGATGTGCCATGGTGGGCTGGGACGGGCTGTGGTGGGCCGTGGTGGGCTGGGACGGGCCGTGGTGGGCTGTGGTGGGTTCTGGTGAGTTTGAGACGGGCTGTGGTGGGCTGGGACCGGCTGGGAGGAGCTCTGGTGGGCGGGGACGGGCTGTGGTGGCTGGGATGGGCTGTGGTGGGCCGTGGTTGGCAGGGACAAGCTCTGGTGGGCTGTGGTGGGCTGGGACAGGCACTGCTGGGCTGAGGTGGGCCGTGGTGGGCGAGGACAGGCCGTGGTGGGCGGGGACGGGCTGTGGTGTGCTGTGGTAAGCTGGGACTGGCTCTGGTGGGCTGGGATGGGCTCTGGTGGGCTGTGGTGTGCTGGGACGGGCTGGGAAAAGCTGTGGTGGGCTGGGACAGGCTGGCACGGACTGTGGTGGGCTGGGACGGGATGTGTTTCCCTGGGACGGGCTGTGGTTGCCTGGGACGGGATGTGGTGGGCTGGGACAGGCTGGGACGGGATGCGGTGGGCTGGGACGAGCTGGGATGGGATGCGGTGGGCTGGGACGGGCTGGCACGGACTGCGGTGGGCTAGTACGGGCTGTGGTGGGCTGGGACGGGCTCTGGTAGGCTGGGACGGGCTCTGGTGGGCTGGGACAAGCTGGGACGGGCTGTGGTGGGCTGGGACAGGCTGTGGTGAGTTGGGACGGGCTGTGGTAAGCTTTAATGGGTTGTGGTGGGCTGGGACGGGCTGTGGTGGGCTGGGACAGGCAGGCACGGGCTGTGGTGGGCTGGTATTGGCTGGCACGGGCTGGGACGGGCTGTGGTGGCCTGGGACGGGCTGTGGTGGGCTGAGACGGGCCGTGGTGGGCCGTGGTGGGCTCTGGTGGGCCGTGGTGGGCCATGGTGGGCTGGGACGGGCTCTGGTGGTCTGGAACGGGCTGTCGTGTGCTGGGACGAGCTGGGACGGTCTCTGGTGGGCTGTGGTGGGTTCTGGTGAGCTTGAGACGGGCTGTGATGGGCTGGGACGGGCTCTGGTGGGCTGGGACGGGCTGGCACGGGCTGTGGTTGCCTGGGACGGGCTGTAGTGGGCTGGGACGGCTGTGGTTGCCTGGGTAGGGCTGGGACAGTCACTGCTGGGCTGAGGTGGGCCGTGGTGGGCGGGGACGGGCCGTGGTGGGCGGGGACGGGCTGTGGTGTGCTGTGGTAAGCTGGGACTGGCTCTGGTGGGCTGGGACGGTCTGTGGTGGGCTGTGGTGGGCTGGGACGGGCTGTGGTTGGCTGGGATGGGCTCTGGTAGGCTGTGGTGTGCTGGGACGGGCTGGGAAAAGCTGTGGTGGGCTGGGACGGGCTGTGGTGGGCTGGGACGGGCTGTGGTGGGCTGGGACGGGCTGGCACGGGCTGTGGTTGCCTGGGACGGGCTGTAGTGGGCTGGGACGGGCTGTGGTTGCCTGGGTAGGGCTGTGGTTGCCTGGGACGGGCTGTGGTTGCCTGGGACGGGATGTGGTGGGCTGGGACAGGCTGGGACGGGATGCGGTGGGCTGGGACGGGCTGGCACGGACTGCGGTGGGCTAGTACAGGCTGACACGGGCTGGGACAGGCTGTGGTGGGCTGGGACGGGCTGTGGTGGGCTGGGACGGGCTCTGGTGGGCTGGGACGGGCTGTGGTGGGCTGGGACAGGCTGTGGTGGGTTGGGACGGGCTGTGGTAAGCTGTAATGGGTTGTGGTGGGCTGGGATGGGCTGGGACGGGCTGTGGTGTGCTGGGACAGGCAGGCACAGGCTGTGGTGGGCTGGTATTGGCTGGCACGGGCTGGGACGGGCTGTGGTGGGCTGGCACGGGCTGTGGTGGGCTGGGACGAGCTGTGGTGGGCTGGGACATGCTGGGACGGGCTGTGGAAGGCTGCGGTGATCTCTGGTGTGCTGTGGTGGCCTGTGGTGGGCTGGGACGGGCTGGGACAGGCTGGGACGGGCTGAGACAGGCTGTGGTGGGCTGTGGTGGCCTGGGACATTCTGTGGTAAGCTGTGGTGGATTGGGATGGGCTCTGGTGGTCTGGAACGGGCTGTGGTGGGCTGGGACGAGCTGGGACAGGCTGTGGTGGGCTAGGACGGTCTGTGGTGGGCTGGGACAGTCTGTGGTGGGCTGGGACGGCCTGTGGTGTGCTGTGGCGGGATGGGACGGGCTGGGACGGGCTGTGGTGGGCTGGGACGGGCTGTGGTGGGCTGGGACGGGCTGTGGTGGGCTGGGATGGCCTGTGGTGGGCCGGGACGGGCCGTGGTGAAATGTGGTGGGCCGTGGTGGGCTGTGGTGGGCCGTGGTGGGTCGTTTTGGGCCGGGATGGGATG